>NC_058121.1:15508333-15811666 GCF_914725855.1 Thunnus albacares | reverse complement strand
TGTACACGATTTCACGGAAATCTTTTCAATAATTGTTGAGATATTTCAGTCTGGACCAAAGTGGTGGACTGACTGTCAGCAGACAGACAGATCAACAGATTATTGCCATCCCTAGATCCATGCCTAGCTGGCATGGCTAAAAATACTAGTACAAGTCCACAAAAAGTAGAACAAGGAAATGCTGAGAGATGAAAAACAATTTTCTGTTTGAATAATATGCAGATTTACTATATTTGAATGATTCCTAGACTATGTCCAAACAATAAACCATACACCACAAATTCATTCCAATGTTTCTGTCTGCTATGTAAAATGTGTAAATAAATGAAGATCAAAGGAGAAATATAGAAAAGAATTAAAGGGGGGTTAATAGAAGGGCAGCTAAAAACATTTCAAGGCTTGAAGTGTCAGCTTCGATCAGATTAGAGATGAAAAACAAAATCTGCCCTCAACCCCAATATTTCACATTTACCAAAAAAAATCAAAAACATCAAACTGGGATCCTGAAAAAAACATGAAAGAAAATGGTTCTTCATACACACACAGCCGCTATCTGTAGCACTGCAAAACAACTAGAATGAAAAAAAGATAGGTTTGATGAAACAGAGTGCAACCTGACCAGTGCGCGCGCACACACACACACACACACACGGAGGAATATTTTCGCTTCTATCTAAAGGCTCTTGGGTCCCATGAGAGCAGCAAAATACTTTATCTTGCCACTCTACCAAAACACTTGTGGCTTGGAACCCTGCCAGGAGTGTCGCTGTCGGAGAGATTTCTTTGACAGAATCAAGCACGCATACACAGACACACACACACTTGCACACACACACACAGACACACACACATCCACTCTTCATTCTCATACACTGTGAAAGACACGTAGTGATGAAGTGATGAAGAAACTCATGGTCGTATTGCTTCTGTTTTCCCATTGAGGGTGTGACTTCACTCATCTTATCATTCCACATTCAGTATTTCTCAGGTAGACGTGAGATATCTCTCATTGAAGTGAAAGCAGTTCTTCTGAAAAATGCACTTCACTGGAACTTAAAACCAGAAAGTGCCCAAGTGCACAAACCAACAAACACCATACTGGATTTGTAAATATTCTTGATTTATCAGTGACATGAGTAATGTGCTAAGTTAACGTCTTTTGGTCTTAATATCAAACACGCAGCTTAATCATTCATTTACAAGTTTGCTTTATTTGAATCTCAATGTGGAATATGCAAATGAAGAGTGTACATTCTTTAAACATGGGATACACAATCTATTTCCTTGTGGCTGTTTTTTCAATTAAGTCCTGCTATGATCACAGTGTACAGTTATATAGTATAATAACTCTTTTGTTTGGGTTTGGGGATGCACCTAATGATTATTTTCATCATCAATTTGGTCTATAAAATGTCTCTAAAAACTCTGTCAGGGTTACACAAAATTAAATTCTTGTTTGCAGTCAAATTTGGCATGTACAAAATTTCATCTCCTGCCTTCCAGGATGCTATATTGTGTGCATCTGATAGAATATATTTAGGGGTCAAAATGTGTGGATCTTTCACTCAAGCAGCTGTTGAGGAGAGTGTCGCTGCTTTCTCATCGTGAACAATAACATTTGTCTGCTCATGTGTTTGGTGTGAAAAGCCTGCGCACGTACAGTATATCATCATTGTTAAAAGACCGATAATGTGCCACCTTGCAAACATTTGCATCTGTAGGTGCCAGTGATCTTCTTCAAAGTGGTGACCATCTTTTCTTCATTAGAAAACACTCCCAAAGTTTGCCTTACAAGGGAAAAGAGGCTCAAAACAAAGTGAGGAATGTCCTTGTTGTTGTGCAATAACAGCAACAAAGGCGACTGTGTTATTCTTGTCTTTCCAAAAAGTATAGCACAGTGTTTTATTAAGTAGTAGCTAAGAAGAAGAAGAAGAAGTAACTCATTTAATAGACTTAATTTGACATCACTCTGGAAATCTGCAGGTTTAGGACCTTTAAAGGGTTACTTTAACCAATGCGGATGTCTGCAGCACCATCTGGGTGATTCAGTTACCACCCGGCAGTTTTGATCCCAGGGTCAAATATATATATATAAAAAGTAATAAAATGGATATCAAAAATTCCCCTCTGAAGAGCCAGCAGAATGTGTGTTCTTGTATAGAGATGTGCTGTCGTCTGCATGGACTTACCTTTTACTATTCCATTGTGTGAAAATGCATTTATTCTGGGAAATGCAACCATTTGTTAAACTTTTGTTTTCTGTGAGGATATTTTGAATCCACTGACCTGGCTTCAAAACCAAAGACAAAGACCAAGATGTTCTTGGTGACATGAAAGAAGAGAGGGATGCTGCTGTAGTGCAGTTTACTATTTGCATCCCCCCCCACTCCCCTTTCCCACTCATTCATTAGTAATACCACCACATACACACACACAGACACACACAGAGACACCACCTGGTTTGAGGAGGGTTAACGGTTAACTGTCAACGTATTCAAATTGAATGCATGGAATTACGCCCATGGAGAAGAGAAGAGATATCAGAGCTGTGCTGTGTTACCAGTACACTAAAATTAGACTCACATTGATATCCAAGTTCATTGGGTTCCATAATTGTGAGTCCGCTGCTATTAAATATATAGGCAAAGGATTTGTCTGTGGACTGCGGTCCACTGCAATCAACTTTTTTGGTGTGTCATGGAGGAAATAATGAATTTGTCCTAAATAATTAATTACTGATATACCATGATAATAAATCACTCTACAGCATCACATTTAGACATTTAGTATGCACGTGGAAATCAAAGATGAGGTTAAAATGACCTTGTACATCATGTTAATTCTGATATTGAATAGAATATTTAGTACTCTAACAGGGACATACAGTTCTCTGAAGTACATTAACAGACATTTTTGTCTCCTGTCTACATTTTCCCTATAACACTTCAATGGGAAGTTGAGTGACCTTGTGGTAGGTTAGATAAAATTATGCAATTAATCATTTCCATTCACACACTATTTAATCCTATAAAAAAATATAACATGCCTAGAGCCATGGTTGGTTTTGGTGATAGAGTCGGCACGACTTTACCTATCTGGGCTGATTCAGCAGCGGGAATCCATTTCTTCACAGCAGGGTGGCTCAGAGCAGACCGTGAGCCGGTGCACGGAGCTGCAGAAGCGGCAGAAACTCCCGGGGACTCTGGGCCTGGAACAGTCCGGGTTCCACCCCTGCAGATGCGGCAGGGAAGCGAGCGAGCGAGCGAGCTCCGCGCGTCTGCTGAATCTCACGCTCCCCGGAGAAATGGGACAGGAGTTGTAACGTCCTCAAGGGCGCAAACTGGGGGCAATAAACGTGAGACTGAGTCGTCAGTAGGGGGGCTGTTCGTGTGGATAATTTTCCTATCTGACTTTGAAGCTGCACCTCATTTACCTGCACTGGTTCAGCAGACAGGGAGGGAGACAGCGAGAGTCACGGTAAACAAAACAGGAGCACTCAAACTGAAGAGGTTCAGCCCCCTTTTGATAACACTGAAACAGCCCTTTTCATCCCGTTGGCATCACTTTAAAGCTATATTACAGATAATGCTGCACTCTTTTTTTCTTTTTATCTCTTCCTTGTAAAGCACTTTGTAATTGCTTGTTTTGATAAGTTGCTCTGTAAATAAACTTTATCATTATTATTTCCATCGGTCTAAAATAAAACTGAGATATTTAGTCTTTCTTCGAAATGTTTTAAGATATTATCTAGAGAACCCTGATCCCAAATTTGCAAAATGTACTGACAGGGAATTCCCACACCTGTTCATATGAGGAAGCTGCTGTCAATGGCCTTGGATGTTGGGCCCTTATTGCAATTTACAGCCCCACAGGAATATGCATCTAGGGTCCCTTTACAAGACAGGGGCAAAAATACTGGGTAACTGGGTTTATATTGTAGTTTAGAATGTGAAACTCACTAAATGACTAGAAACAGCTGACATACATTGAAGCTGGGGCTTTTGGGAGCCTAACTTTGTATATCATATCTGCACATCAACTGGTCAAATTTAAAAGTGAACTCATTAAAAATATGAAAAACCCGACATGTACAATGCCTGTGAATGTCATATTATTGGAACGAGCAAAGCAGCGCTGTAAGATGAAGCCCATAGAGTATTATTGCAATAAATGCATGGGAACAGCCTGGTATTTACAACTGCCTGAAATATTCTTTTCTAAATTTACAGAAATACATTAAAAAGTCTTTCTGCGTTCAGTTATCAGCAGTTCAAGGTGGGAAAAAAATGAAACTATCTCATTTAAAAGTTTTTATTTGAAATGATTTTAAATACAAATAATATATTTTTCCATTTACAATGACAGTTCCTTTGTAAACAAAAGTGGCAGATAGATAGTCATTGGGTAGTTTGTCCAAACTGAGGCGGCCTGCCCGCCTGTCGCCTGGACAAGGTCTGTCATGGGAGAGATGGTGTCATATTTAACCTCGCTGCAGTTTTTTTTTTCCCCACACAGCGTAAAATCACTGATGCTACATTCTATTGCAGAGCAATAAATACTCAGAGTTCAATATTACCTGTTATCATACACCTGCTTTGAACACAATTACAGGAGGGTATAGTGCACGCATGTGAGTTTTGTTGGTGTGAGTGTTTGCATGTGGTGTAAAGGAGAGCATGTCCCGGGATATTCAAACCTTTATCTCTCCCACACTAACATGACACACACTAGTATATACCTTAACAGAAAAAATTAACTTCTGAGTGTGGATATTTATGGTGAAAGATTTCTTTTAAAAACTGAACTGCAAAGTCATCAACATAGCGAGAGCCCACAGAGCTTCACACAGGGAAGCTCTGATTTTTCTTTTTTCCCCATTCATGAGTCTAACAGATGTAAAAATCAGGGTTAGAATGGAATAAAACAAGATGTATGTGTAACATTTGTTATAAGTACAGCTTAACAGACAAAAAAAACAACTAAATTTAAATGAGATGGGCTCTTCTTGGTTAGCCAGAACTGCTCTGTTTTCCTCAGACAGAAAAATTAAAAAAAAAAAAAAAAAAAAAAAAAAAAAAAAAAAAAAAAAAAGGACATTTACTTAAATGGCAGTTGTAATTACAAAACTAAGCTTGTTTTGCTTATACGACTAAAGAGAAAAAGGTGCTGGACAGAATATGCTTAGTCTGACACTACAAGTTACTTTCGACAGGTTTTTTTTTTGTTCAAGACACTTTCAGATCACAAGTGCTGTTTGTGTCAGCGACCTCATACTCTAATCCCATTACAACAGGGTCCCAAGGCTAAAACCCCTTCAGTCACATTTCCCATATGACTGCTAAACCTCTTTCTAGCAGACAAAAACTGTACTCAGAGGCTTTTGTCGTGGCAATATATCAGTGATATGTATCCCGAGACAGAGGAGCTAGTAATTTACTATGAACAGACTAAACCTAAACTGTAACAAAAAGAAAAAACACTGTAGATCTTTACAAACACAAAGAAACTTTTTTTTTTTTCTGCTCTCCCAAGAACCAGAGGTGCATGGCACCCCGCAGACTTGTATGTTGTGGTATTTCAGTTGTATTCATAAGGCCTTTTCGGACAATGAGTATAGACTGGAATGTGCTACAATTGTTTAAAAAAAAAAAAAAAAAAAGGATGAAGAGAAAGGAAGTCACTTTTCTGAAAAGCCACAAGTATGTTTATACTGTATCTATCTATTTATATATATATCTGAGCCCCTTTAAAGTCTGAAAAACTCACAACGTTTATGTAGTATATGGACAAGAAGAGTACTAATAATTCAAACAAATCTTAACACTGCAAGTTTTGTCATTCCCCCCTCCCCCCCCCCACCGTTATACTTGGGGTCATGATTCATTTCAAGATCCACCTGCTTTCAATCAACAGCTTTCAGAAAAATACAGTTTGACGTGGATCGAAGGGGCATCGAACAGGCATCATTGACAGAACCGACTGGAGATCAGTATCCATCTGTGGATTTACTATCATCATCGTCCTCTTCAGCAAACAGAGAGAGTACAAGGACATACAAGTGACTGGCTGGAAAAATAAAAACTGATGAGACTCAACTGTGCCCCCCCCCCCCACCCCCCCCCCCCCCCCCACCCCCCCACCCCCCTTTCCCACGTGCGCTGAAAGGAGCAAACGTCCCATTGGTTGACTCGGATTGTGGATCCCAGACAAATAGGGCTAAAGCTCACACTTCTGCAGTTTAAGTGTACAATAGAAAGTATCATTGGTGTGGCAAACATCGGTGCTGAGTGATGTTAAAATTAGGAGCGAGAGCGATGTCATGATTTCCGTGTGGAGGTCATGTGTTTTGTTTTTTTTTTTGTTAATTTTGCAAACGGAATTAGCTGTTATACATCCCCCCCTTCTCCCTTTGAGAAAAAGAAGAAAAAGAGCCCAGATAATAGGTCCTCCAGTCCACAGTGTGTCAATCTTTCATACCTGTACAAAGACTTACAAGGTTACAAACACACGTCATGCACTCACACTGGAGTGCAAACACACACATTCTTAACACGCAAGCACACACGCACACACACACGGGCCTGGGTAAGTATTCACAGAATTCTCTTCCGCAAGCGACGGAAAAATGAAAGTCTCTGTAGAAAAGGGAAAATGGAGGGGCGGGGTCACAGTTCATGTCATTGTAAAGGTAAAATGGCGGAAGAGGAGCAGGGCTCTGTATATATAAACTGTCCCCGGTGATTCTTTGTGTGTGTGTGTGTATGTGTGTGTATGTGTGTGTGTTTATGTGTGTGGCAGGCGCAACCTTGCCGCTCCTCGCTCGCTGCTCTTGAGTGCTGTTGTGGGGTCAGGAGTGGGTAGGTGGCCTGTCCATGGGGGGGGGGGGGGGCGGTGAGCGTGTGTGTGTGTATGTGTGCGTGTGTGTGTGTGTGTCGGCATTCAGTCGTTGTCCTCGTCGTCGTCTTCACTCTCCTCGATGCCGTCGCTGTCCTCCTGCTCCTCGTCCTCCTCCTCCGTGTCGGGGATGTCCCACTGCGGGTGGTTGTCCAGCATGGCCTTGGCCTCGTGGACCTCCAGCTAGAGAAAATACACACGAGAACGTATTATGGTTGCAAACTCTTAAAAGTCTCTGCAGAGAAATATTAAGGCCTCCGAGTTTTAACTGGTCAAATTTTTCTTTTAAAGAGTGATGAAAGACTTGCTGAAAATCCTGCTTTTGCTGCCATCTAGCAGTTGAAATTTACAACCCTAAACGTAACGTAGCACTGCTTTTAAGTTTAACATAAAATCACTGTCATTCACTGGGATTCACTGGGAATATTCAACTAGCAGAGATCATTACAACCATGATTTACTGCCGTTAAAGATCAAGTGATTCATTGCCGGACAGAATTCATTGTTTGACCTGTTTTACAAATAAAGCTGCGACTTTTTTTAGAATTTAAAAATCAACATAGACTCAAACTCTGAACTGCAAATAGAGAGAGCAGCAGAGAAGGGACTGACTGAGAGCCTGTATATCCACTCTGGCTGAATACAATGAAGTGAAATGAATGAATTAAGTTCAGAAATGAAACAACGAAACCTCGAAGAGCAATTCGGAAAAAAGAATCAAATCAAATACAAATACTTTATTTTAAGCTAAAATGCTGTTAAATAGCAATACAATCAATGTCAGCTGCACTACAATAAAATTAGGCAGTATTGTGGGGATGTTTGTACTGATGTTTGCATATTTTGATTGGGTGTTTATGCTAAGCGGACCACAGGGTGGAGGCCTAATCACTTTGCCTTTGCCTGCCTTATCATTTGAATGTCAGCCATATTGGTGTTAGAGTTTACCATTTCTTAGTATCCTTTGTTACTTATTTTGTTTATATTAAGTAGTGATTGATGATGATTGGAAATAAGATAATTAATCTGTGATTCATTAATATTTGGTAAAAGCAACTTATCTTTGTATAGATAATATTACATTATTGTGTTTTGTGCTTTTGTTATTTTTTCAGTTTCACTCCTGATACTCAACTACTTGTCTAGTTGAAGTTCCAACACTTCAGCAAGGACAGTACAAGTACTACTTATGCTTTTGTTTGGCTACTAGATTAACAAATCCCCTTTATTCTCAACACCTTGGCAGTAATTAACACCATTGTTCAACAAGCTTCTGCTACATTTTGGCTGTGTCTGCTGGATCTATTGTTCCAGTTGCTTTGGCAGGCAAAGACCCATTATATCCAGGACAATTTACAGTACACTGATTTGGATGAGTAAATGGTGGATAGTAAAATCTGCAAACCACTTTGGCCAGTAGCAGACATCGCACACATATGAGCACACACACACACACACACACACACACACACACACACACACACACACACACACACACACACACACACACACACACACACACACACACACACACACACACACACACACACACACACACACACACACACACAGTTTTCGCTTCACCTTGAGTGGTTTGATCTGGTCCAGTCCCAGGTAGGAATCAGAGCGGAGGATGACAGAATATTGGTAGTTGCCTGTTTTGGAGGGGGCTGGAAATTTCAGCTCCACCTGGAAAACAGAATACACACACAAAATGAAAAAAAAAAAAAAAAAAAAAAAAAAAAAAATCACAAACGAGGTTCCCCTTCTTTTATCTATCAAAAATAAAAACACTAATAGAAGCAGTAAAAGTAGGCAAACCTGTAAAAGACAGAAAAATATAACGGTAGTTGTTGGCAGCTGTTACTGATGACGCACAATTACCTAGCTGCAGACAGTCGCAGTGCGGTAGGTAATCACAAATGAACCGCCAAATGATGATGGGGTCCAACTGTAAATATTAGACCAGCATTACCTCGGGCTGTGATTACTATGTCGCGCAATTACATGGCAAACATCTAATTATCGGCACAATGAAGCAAATTATTATTCAGCGTGTGAGTGGAGAGTGAGCCGTGAGCACGGCGACAATTTACAGCCTTGTTGGTGAAAGCAGCCCTTCTTGCCCTCCCCAAAAACATGTCTGTCAAACACGCAGCGTACACGCGGTCGCACAACACACGAACAACAAAAGGAACTGTTGAAGTGACAGACTAATTGATTGCTCAACAGTAAATGATCACCTCTTGCTATTACATTCCCTCACAGCGGGGACAGCTGGTCCTGCAGACTTACACAGGCCTCATTAAGCTTTTACTTCCCTGTCGATCCTTATTGTAGCTCTAGAACAACGGGATCAGAGGTCCAAATTGGGCAATATAAACACACACACACACACACACACATATATACACACTCCTCTGAGGGGATAATGACACAAGTGCAAAAGGTTGCCTAGCAACAGGATATGAGTGGCTACGGTGCACAGGCAACACTTTAACTTAATGAGACCTTTCTTCTCCAGATGGATTATAGTATAAATTACAAGATACCGGCAAACTAATTTAATTCCACACACAGAACAATCAAGTCTTATGAATTGACAATATTTCGGATAATCGTTTGATCATTTAGTAAGGAAAATGCCAAACAAATGATGATTCCAGCGTCTCAGAAGTGAAGATTTGCTGCTTTTCTAGGTTTAATATCATTGTTAATTTAATACCAATACAACACTAGTTATTTGAAGATGTAACCTTGTGCTCTTAGGCGTTTATCTTAATTCTATTTTTGACATTTAGATTTAAAAAATGTGATCAACAAACTCACCTCTTCTGTGTCTTTTAGCGTGCAGACGTGGTAGGGCATGGAGACGAGGGTTTGATCTCGGCGGTCAGCGATGTAGAGCCACCACCACTCCTGCTTCTCCTCAGGGAAGTAGAGGCTGTAGACGGGGTGCGTCACCTTTGACTTGGTCTCTAGCAGGGCCCGCTCTCGCCGCTGGATGCTTTGCTGCAATGCCTCCCACTCCTGTGTGTGTGTGTGTGTGTGTGTGTGTGTGTATGTGTGGAGAGTCGGAGGATCAGGTTAGGTATGGGTATGGGTAGTGTTTCCTTTCCATTTGTTAGACTTTCTAGCCTTGTCAGTGGGAAGGTTGTAAGAGTTATTTTATATTTTGGTCATTATTTGTGGCTAAAACACATGACAGTCAAAGCATTATCACAACATATAATAACACAGTGATTACTGTGGCCTCTGAATATGACTGACGCTGAATGATATTTTCACCATACTGCTAAAGCCTAATACTGATGTATGTGTGACATATAGGGTATTTATGTGTATCTGCCCGCTCAATTGTGACATTATTTTATACATATGATATCGATTTTGTATCTTTACAGATACCATACAGATACCCCCCATTCAATTTAATGCATAACTGATTTGAGTACAGGCACAAGAGCAAATCTGGGTATATAAACGGTTGGTTTGTGCTGTATTCTTCAGTTGGCATTTACACCTAGAGTCAAGCTACTGAAGACCAGCAAAATCACTGTTTTTCATTTATTATTACAGGTGGGTAAATGTCACCTAAGCACCCTCAGATTTTATCAGTAGTCTACCCTTGATAGATAATTTGTTTATATAGTTTGTATTGTGCTTTGTTATATTGTTTGAGGGAACTGTAACGTAAGGTAACTGCATACGAGTGGATGCAACCCAACTGACACTAACACTAGCGTAGTTCCTCAGGCATTAAAGCTGTTATTACTCTAATTTTGACAATCTAACTTGTGACAACACATTAGCTAAGGTTGTAAAGAATATAACTGTTGGTAGCTGTTGTTGATTTTGTTTAAATATGTTGAATTGTAATTTTATGGGTTATTGTTTGTCGGACGATTGAGCTAAGCTAACTAACGCTCATGTCAGCTGCCACTTGTTGCCATAGCAACAGTACACATTCACATATGGGCTAATGGTATGTGGGAGTGCAGAATCAAGCGTCATTGTAAACATAGTCAAGATACATTGTATTAAGCACAGGATGTGAGATTTTAGTAGTTAGTAAACTTTAAGAAAAGAGCTTAATTTGTGATACCATTTAATTTATTGTAATGTTTGGGCTCATTAACTGTTTTCTATAAAATATACTAGTCATAAGAATTGCAGATGAATGAGTTTTAATACCTTTTTGTTATTTTTATACAATACTGTGATTGTTGCCCTATATCGTACATTGTTCTAAGCCAGATCAGTTAACAGTTACACCTAGAGTAAAGCTACTGAAGACCAGCAAAATCACTGTTTTTCATGTATTCTTTCAGAATAAAACAATCCCCCTTTTTTATAAATAATATGTTCATCCTGAGTCCAGTGTGATTCGTGTGTGTAACATATGCACCCATATGAAGTTTCCCTGACCTCCTCATCATCGCCAGCCATCTCATCCACCTCTGTGTCGCTTTGTTTGTCACTGTCTTCATCTCTCTCGCTGGGAGAGTCCTTGTTGGCCTCGCCCTCGTCTGACTCGCTGCCTTTGTCTGAGGCCTCGTCCTCTTCCTCCTTTGCTGCTGCCGCTGTGGCTGCTGCTACGACTTCCTGTGACATAAAAAAAATGATATTAAGAATGTTTATAATTATATGACAAATTAATCCAGTTGTTTATGAAAATCATCAAGCAGCTTTAACTCAGCTGTGATTGGAGACTCACATTTCCTGCCACGTTGCCATTGGCCTGCTTGGTTTTGGCAGGTGCAGGAGTGGCCTTCTTCTTGGTTAATTTTTTCTTCTTGGACTTGGCTGTCTTCTTAGCCCCTTTACTCTTGTTCTGCCACACTTTAGTTTTGGCTTTACTTGAGTCTGCTTGCTTCAGATAGAAAGAACAAAAAAGGTTAAGTGAACACCACAAGATTACTTCAACCGTTCAACTTTTTATCAAGGCAAAATCTGAACAAAGCTGAGTTAAATGTTTTATAAATGGCTCTAAGTTAACATGTTCTGTGTGTGCGTGTTCTCCTTACTGCTTCCTCTGTGTTGGCAGCCTCGTCTCCTGGACACGGTGTGGACTCCTGCTCTTTTTCGAACACCTCCTACACACACAGCACACCAATAGAGTTCATTCATGCTTTCCAACAATAGCATTGAGACAACACTACAGTACACTCTAGTGGTCATCCAAGGCAGCAACGTTCGCAAAAGCTGCTTTCTAGTAACTCACTGTCATGTCTAGTTATGTCTCACCAAATGCAATTATTCCTTACCGCCATTTTTTTTCTGGTTAAGGTGACAGTAACTGTGACGATAGAGCCTGCAGTGATGTTATTGCTGTCTTCATCATCAAGGACTGCAAACACAGGGAGAGAAATGCAGGGTCTTTAAATGACAGGTCACAGATCTATACAGTTCCTCAACACATTTGTGTAAGTGTTTTAAAACTAACTGATTAGAAGATAAGCCATCATCTGCTAAGTTTACTGGCACATTTTTTCAATCTGCATGCACTGACATATGAAGGGCATCCATTTGGCATGTGGAGTTTTTTTTTTTAGGCGGCAAACATATTAAAGGCAGTTGGTGGCCAAACAAATTTTGAATGCGTGTATTTTTCAGGACTGACCCTGCAGTTTGGTATCCATGGTGATGTGAGGGAAGCTGCTCAGCACAGCCATGACCTCATCGTACTTCTCCTCCCCCAAGAAACGCAGCATGCTGCGTCTGTCTGAGTCTTTGAGGCTCACCAGGTCCTGCAGGCTCCGAACTTTGTACTAAAGAAGAGAGGAGGAGGACAGTGAGAGAACAAAATAACCACCTGCACGTAATTTTTTTTTCCTATCTGAATTGTTCACACAATATCACATTTGTGTGCATACACAGGCACTCGGCAGGTACCTTCTTAGAGATGCAGTAGCGGAGATGCTCCTCTTCAAAGTGGGGCAGCTGCAGTAGTGGTGACTTGGACTCCTGCAGGCCCTGCACTATCATCTGGGTCAGCTTCATACAATTCTCAATGGTTACGAGTCGAGGAGCATGGAAACCTGGGCAGAAGCATGTCAGTGAGCACACATTCATGAAAACTACAGGCATCATGATTTTGACTCAAGAAGTTCAAAGAAAATCATTTCCCGACAAAAAACAGGAACAGATGTCCTGAAGTGGCAGAATACAAAGAGCAAAAGGTGTTTTTTGTAGTTTTATAGATGCAAAGTTTGGTGGAGACAGATGTCCCCAACAAACGGTCATGCTAGTAAATGTACAAAGATAACATTTACATCAATAAGAGACAGTTGCAACTTGGGATGTGCCAGTGAATATGCAAAGATAACATTTACGTCAATAAGAGACGGTTCCCAGGGAAGTTGAGAAGGTGGATGATCAGTCATGTCACATTCTGGTTCTCTGTGTGCGATGGTTGAAGGCCGCTAGGCCCATTTTGTATTGTGAGAAATGTGAAAGATGCTGAGACAGTATTATTTCTAGGCCAGGTGCAATTGATACATCTTAGAAAAGTCTGAGACACCATTGTTTCTGAGATGAATCATGCTTGGATTATTACCAAAGTGTCAAGGTCAAACAAGGTGGAGTCTATAAAAAAAGCTCCACATTAGGAGGGGTTATGAGAGGTATATAATATAGTGTTTTATGATTTTGCATTAGGTTCTTTATCCCAGGATCAAGACCTTGGTTTGCTTTGTATTGCTCTTTATGCACAATAAACCTATTCACACTGAACTCTATCAGCTTCAAGTGTATTTCTTTGAGTCTTTCTCTTATAAGTTTTGAGTTTAATGCTAAGTTGTGGGTGACCTGAAGACTTATTGGCCCATCTGAAGAGTTCCCACAACAACAACTTCCCCTGCATGTCACAATTTTATGGAAACTGATACGTCTGCACACAATGAATAAGACATAAAACACAACTATGTATATGTGTATGGAGTGTTTACCGCCTCGGCTGTTGGCCATCATGGTAAGCTGACAGCCCACGTTGATCATCTCCTGAAGGAGAGCTGGGCTCTTCCTCACCACAAATCTCTGATCTGGAACAGAAACACACCACACATGTTTTGAATAACATGTTATGACCCTTCTCACGTTTCTTACAGAGAATATTTTCGCTGAAAGTACTTCCAAATATACGATTATTGTAGAGATAATGCCTGAATATTCACTTCAAAAGACACTTCATTGTGACTCATTAAGCCTCTCCACTGTCTGGATAACATGCAACGCTTTACATTTCACAAAAATATAGAGCCAAAAGGCCCCAGTTGTTGTTTTTCTCCAGTGTGCAAGGACGGTTTGGTAGCGTTTTTCCAACACAACTGAAGATGGTTGAGGATGCTCATGTAAGTCAAAACACTGGTGAAGTTTATGTGTTCATATCATGTACTGTGTGTTCATTAGTGCAGCTCCCAATCAGCAACCTCAAAAAGTGGTCAAAAACATGATTTTTTTTTACAGTTTCCACACAGCTTGAGAAAAACATGTTCTCAAGTGCTCCCAATACCTCATGCTAGTTGAGTATGTACTTACGTGTAGGAGTGTAAATTTACAAATAGGATAGGGTTGTATATTCATAATGAAATCTTGTGACTTTACAAGATGTGTGCAGCTGTGTTGCTAAGCACCTTGTGCAACTGTTTAGTTTTGTGTCACTGCATTCATTTTTGAAAGAACCATTTGTGTTTCTTTGGAGAAGGCTGACAAGGTGCTATGCTAGCTAACTTAATGTGTATTAAGTTAACATACAAAATTGAGCAGATAATGACAAAATCAGATTTTTTTGGGAAACTTTTCATTCTTGGAGTAGCTTTTAGAATAGAAAATGTGATACCTGATCAGCTAGTAAAAAAAAGATTTTCATGACATTTCCAAAGACTACAATACCAGTTCTTAAAATTCCATATTATAAGACCGTCCTACCTTCCTCTAACTCCTCTGATACTTCCATACGTGCAAGGTGAGACAGCACCAAGACCCTGGCCTTCAAACTGTATGGGTAGCAGAATGGAGGCTCCTTCTTCTTCACGTTGATATTCCCCAACTCACGGATCAACTGCAAGAGAGACAGGAGAGGTTGTTGCCCTTCTATTAAAAAAGAAAATCCCCTTCAATTTCTTGACAGTCTCTATTTTCCTGACACACAGATGCAGACCTACACATCCACATTTGCAAATTCCTCTCCAATGAGGCTGCCATTACCTGTGGCACTTCAATGTTGTCTGTTGGCCGTATGGTGGCTTCTTTATTGCTGCGAGGGTCAAACTCAAACGCTGCTGTCAACACCATGGCTAACCCTGGAGGACAGAATCAATCGGCCATTAGAATTAGTGAAAGAGAATCACCATATTTGATGTTGGTGTGGCTGAAAATGGTCACATTGGTGGATTAATACATTTATATTAATCATAAACATACATTGATAAATACATTTATCTAGTTTACATCTGGTCCAGTCTTGTACATTATACATTCAGAGGTACTGTGGTCTGGGAAGTGAAACTCACGTTTCATGTTCATGTTGGGCGTTTTATACATAAAATGCATGAAGAGCTGTGTAGTGTTGATGAGGATCTGGTCTCCACTGTAGCGGATAGAGCGGTACCACCACGTGCCCTAAGACACAGAGAGAAAAACAAACAAGTGGATAGAAAGACACACAGGGTGTAAGAGGTACAGAGGTCCGCGATTTAATACATTCTTTTGCACAGAATCTGGTTTCAATGGTGAGGACTCACCACAACAACAGGGAGGATGACCATAAAGGCTAGTCCATATACCAACAGCACCTACAAAAAAGGAAACAAAACTGTTCAGATCTCTCTGCTAGTCAAATGCAACACAGTTCAATTAAATCAAGACAGGTTAATGAATTAAAACTTCATTGACAATGAATCAGTATATACCAGCATTGAGTTCTTCTGGTCAACAATCCAGGCAGGCAGGGCAATACCAAAGCTGGTTGCTAGAAAGGGAGACATAAGAAGCAATGGATCAAAATGGCAAACAACACAGGTAAGCTCTGCAGCAACCTCGGTGTTGTGGAAAAAAAAAAAAAAAATCAGAATTACAGGTCACCTAATGCCATAGGACCAAGAAAGATGTAATTCCAAATATATTCATTAAAAAAGTAACACAAATGAAACTATGAAAATGTTAAAAATGGTCATTTCAACTGTCAGAATTTAAACCATAGATAGATGATAGACTTTAAGGAGCCACCAAAATCTGGATAAACGCGTTATTTTTGGTGCTAGTGGGCACCAATGACACCTGCTTATACAATGAGAGAGCAGCCGTCATTGCTGCTAATGTTTCAATTTATCTTCCATTCATGACTACAAGACTCTGACTCACCAGTGTCAAGTAAGGCTGTTGCAGTGAAGGAATTTCCCCTTCAGTGATTCAGGCTGGCTCAACATTGCGGTATGTGGTTTATGCGGTATATTAGTGCCTTTTTTTTAAATAAAAATCAAGGTGTGTTAGACTGATTATGTGTCAACCAAATGGAGCAGCAGTACCTGATGAACATGGAAAGCACTTTAAATCATGTTGTGGCAGGAGACAACATAGGTTACAGCCAAGTCCCCTTAAACTTGGGATTTATGAATGGAGTCTGGCTGGATGTGCCTTTAGATTTTATGATTTGTTTAAAACTAGTTTACCTCACATGTGGTGACCCGGGAGAGTTTAAGCACATAACTGAGACAAAATATTCACACAGACATGTTTTTAACTACCGAGCGTCAGCACCGACCCCTGGTCAGCTAACCCTAAGCTGCTTGCCTTCCGGTTGGCTTGCCTATAGTGCAGTATTGCAGTTATTGCAGCAGTCCTTGAGTCAAGCACAAAAGGTGTGTCAACACATAAAAACTGAGAGACAAGACTGAGAGTGGCTTAACTCACCTCCTGGACCATCTGGGTTGCCATACACTTCCCAGTTCAGCCGAGACTGTTCATTGGTCAGACTGTGGAAAAAGACGAGTGAAATGGTAAATGAATCAATCAAGCCAAATACTGGGGTGCAGCAGTACTTTAATTACTTCTTCATCTAAAAACCTGACAGACACTTACGCAGCATAGGCTTTGGCAATTCTCATGAATGTGGCCTCATCACCACCTTTGTCAGGGTGGTATTTGAGTGACAGTACACGGTATTGCTTCTTGATTTCTGACAGTGATGCACCCTGGAGACAAGAAATGTAATTACAGTAACATCTTAACATACCACTTATACATATATAATTTAAGCAATAGATATAATTGAATCAAACTTATGAGACTACAGCAGTCTGTATGTTTTGTGTGTTTACCGGGTCCAAGTTGAGGACTTCATAAGGATTATATTCCTGGTACTCTCTGTCAAGCTTGGACACCTTGTAGGCTAGCAGCAGGAACACAGCCCATCCAAATAACAAGGCTGCTTTCCTGAAAATGTCAACACACAAACAGGAAACAAATGTCACCCACGAACATCTCTCTTACCTGAAGAAAACAACAGGCCCATTTTATTTTTACACTGTGGCTTGTAGTCTTCATTATTATCAACATCATTGTTATTATTATTATGATTATTATTATTATTAGTTTCTGAAAAACCAATCCAGCAATGCAAACTAACTTTCAGTATTTTTAATAATATTAATTTCTACAGCAAGCTCATCTGAATCTGCTGCATACAAGCAGAAGGGCAAGAGAGGTTCTAACATTGTTGTTGTTTGGTATTTATGCATGGAAGTTGAACTTGTTTCCATGACAATAGCAAAACCCTTATGGCCTGCTCTGCAGCATCTGTTGCCATGACAACCCCACACTAGCCTGAGTTGCCAGAGTAGCTCAACCAGAAAAATACATGATGGATTCCTATAATAAATACCATCGTTATGATACAGTTGTGAGGAGGAAACGGATACTGCGATTCTGAGAGACGAGCTGGGGCTAGTCATTCTTATTTACTCAACTTAATAAACACATTTTATGCTGTAAACAGCTTGAATCACAACAGATGAAAAATAAAGAATTTATGAATTTGGACAGTAAAAACAGGATGTAGGTCTGGTGACAGAGCATGAGTGGAGAGTGGGAGTATGAAGACAAACGGCTGATGAAACAACAAGACGACACTCAGATAGAAATGCTGTGACAAGATAGGCAGAGTGAGGCACTGAAGAGCACTTGAGCACCCATCTTTCCATTAACCACACGGACAGAGTGAATAAACAACCCTGAGAAAACAGCGTCATGTTAACAGAAATGTTAAACAGAGTGCAACGGAGTGTTTACATCCATGAAAACAACATGAACTGACGAAAATCAACCAAAACAATCACTTCCACACACGCATGCAAGCTGGAGTCTGCACACACTACAGAGAGCACGGCCTATGCCTCATCTTCACACCACAGTGAGACTGTCCCTGCCCAGCTGAAAACACACAGGGAAGCAGAAAGCTATCAGGAACAGCTCCTGTGATGGTAGGATGACAGAGCTTTCTCAATGCAAACAGCTCAGGCAAGTCACACCCAAATGTGTGAATGATGTGATATTTGGCAAGGGAGAAAAGAGCCGAGGAACAAAGAGTTGAAACCTGTTATTATATTACAAGTCGTGGCCATTCAAGATATTTATATAGACGTAATCCAGCTGAAACTGCACTTGAATCAGGTGTAACACATATCATAGTTCCATAAATAACTACAAAGAGTGAATAATTCAGGAGTATCATCATCTCAGGTTGAGATAATACCAGCTACTGTGGAAGAATTTCTTGGAAAGGGAGGCGTAGTAGGCCATCAGATCACCTGCAATCACTACCCGAACGTCCTCCAACTAGACTGTGGATTTGTATACATCATGTTTATTTTAGTAAACCTCAAACCAACTCATTGGACTTACTTTAGTGTTGGGACAATGCTCTGCTGTGACTTCATCAGCCTGAGCCGGTACCACAGACACCTGCCATGTACCCTCCGCAGGCTTTTCAGACGCAGTTGTTCTGGGGAGAGGACGGACAGAGAGAGGGATTATTGACACATTAGCACTATTAAAATCAGTCACAATCAATACTATTAATGCCACTGTTATTTGAGAAGGATTACTGGTGTTTGAAGATAATCTAAATCAGCAGAGGGTGATATTTTTTCTGAGAGCATATTGTTGTGGATATGTTGGCCAAGCAGGTAGAGATGCATGTGTTTATTTCACTCAGCTAGAACAGTGATAAAAAGTTTTATCAATGTATTATAATGCAGCAAGAACAAGGCAACATTTAGTCAATGTCATGCTGTTAGCTCATAAAACCAAATTCCACTCAAATTTGTTTTAATCTTTTATCAAGACATTAAGCTGCACATTGTTGCTGCAGTTTATGGTGACCTGTCATTAAAGCTACTCCAAGCACACCAGCTGATTAAAGTGTGCCAGCATATGTTGCATAACCCATGTTAGATATTCGCTATTGTTGACAAACTTGTACTAAGATAAGGACTGATCAGGATAAGGTACAAAGAAGGCACAAAGGCAAGCTGGAGGACCTGCAAGAGTGACGCTGGCATTTACTGTTGACGCTTTAGCTCAACTACCCAGCACTTGAGATTTATGTTTACCCACTGAAGTAGTCTGGCTGGATATGAGAAGTTAAGACAGATGGATAGCCAGTGGCTTGTTAAATAGTAAAGCTGGCGAGTAAACTAAAGCTCTGACTAGTCAAAGAAATGTGAACATCATCTCTGCAACGTCTGCTAGCTTACATTTACAAGTCAATGTAACGTTCGGTTGGGTTGGACAGCCTCTGCATCTGGTAGCAAGCAAACCAGATTAATAGACAGCCAACTGGTGAGCGTTTACCACCCAAGATACTGTCTGAATAGTTCACTAGCTGATGTTAGTTAGTTAGTTAGCCAAGTTAGCAGCACCGAGGCAGACATCGGGCCTTACCAGCATTCTGATCCCGGGGCCAGAGGTAATATGTGGCTGGGATCACAATAAGTCCGACGAAGGACGTTAGGAAATAGAAAAAGGTATTGCCGCTGTCATCGTACTGAAACTGTTGCCCGGCCATTTCGTAGCGGCGCTTGGGTCGCCCTTCTTCTCCACCGCCGCGCTTCCCCCTTCTGGCCCAATGTGTGCGACTTGTCAGTTAGCTAGCCAGCTAGCATACAGCTCTAGCAAGACAGCTCTGAGTATACGTAGTATAACGCCTGCGCAATAGGGGTTGTCGGGGTTGTTGAGTCGCGCTTGCGCGAACCGCTCCGCCATCTTGGACAGCTAGGTACGGCAAAACCACTTGGACAAACCACAGGTCACGATTTTTAAATCGCTTTTCTCGGTTCGAGGAAAGTTTTACAAATATAAAACCTCCATGGATCAAAGAGTCATAATTGATGTTGTTTGCAGTTCGAGGTGTCCTGTCAACAGTTTAACAGACGTCTCTTTTACAGTGGTGGTCTATGGGGAAAATGCGGCGGCGCCCTATCCGGCTCTTATTGTACGTCCATGGCGGCAACCTAGCTGAAAAATGAAGCCACTGAGGGAGTGCCAAAAACCTGCATTCTATCTAATGGCCATCAGGGGGCGACTCCACTGGCTGCAAAGAGAAGTCTAATTGTATTGAAGTCTATGAGAAAATAACCCTACTTCTAACTTGATTTATACCTCAGTAAACAGTTTCCTAATGAGTTTATGATCTCAATCGCTTGTTTCAAGTCTTCTTCAATACAGCATGAAGTTCATTTTGTAAATTATGGCCCGTGATGAGTCATCCCCTGATGGCCATTAGAATGCAGGTTTTTGGCACTCCCGCATTGGCTTCATTTTTCAGCTCCGGAGGTTGCCGCTTGGCTCATGGATGTATAAAGATAACTTGAAAAGTGAAATTGGCTTCACAGCCCGGCGCTGTTCCTGGGGGCTTGGCTTGGCAGCGACAAGGGGTTCTTCTTCTTCTTTGGTGGCTGGTTCAAGACTGCAGTTTGTCAGTCAGTTTGTTACTACCCACAGGTTGCACTATATAATATAATAATAATAAAAATAATAATACACTTTATTTGTATAGCACTTTTCTTAAAACAATGTTTACATGCAATAAAACCCAAGGAGACAGTTATGTTTATGTTTATGTATTACCACAGCTAAATAAATAATAGAACTAAATAATAGAAAAATGATAAAAACAATAATAATAAAGCAATAATATTATTAATAAAAAAAATAGGAATAAAATTCTATAAAAGAGATAAGAAGATCCAAAAACAAACAAACAAACAATTACACACAAAGACCCCTCAGTGGCCCCAAACTCCTGAATGGCTGTGCATAAGGAGTGATTGACATAAAGGCCTGTCTATACACAGTATATAACGAGACTGAGTATTCTCATGGTCAATATCACTAAAATGTAAAGTAATTACAAATCCTGTCGATTTAATACAATTCTATTTGTTTTTAGGCACAAACCAAAGAAAAATTAGGCCAATTAATTTCAAAAACAGAATGTCTGGCTAATTAAACTATCATGAAAAGTCCATATTTAAGAATGAACTGCAACAAAAGTCAGTACACCCTTCATTAGTGAGACTCCATTCTTTTGTTTTTTAAATATTTTATATGCCTGTCTTTGTTTCTGATGACAGATTCAATCCTCCTGGGCATGCAGTCTTGCACAAATCTGTGGAGAGATGTTCTGCCATTCTTCACAGATAATTCTTTTCAGCTGCTCTTTTTTGGAGTTGTTCTGTTGCTCCACCTTCCTCTTTAAAATACTCAGGTGTATTCACTTTTGTTGCACTGAGGTTGTACTTTGAGGCCTGTATTTTCAATGTAGTCTATCTAACCTGCTTGTTTTTAATTATAAATAAGACCAAATTCCTTACACTTCTCCCTAAAAATACTACAATCATTTAACATTCTAGGGATATTGCACAGGGGTGTAGTCAGTTTTGTTATATACTGTAAGTGTTTTTAGAAGGGATTTAAAAGTTGAAACTGATTTAGCTAACCTAACTTCTGTTGCATGATGGTAGGACAGGAGCTGAATGTGAATAGCTTTTGAACATGTTTAAAGCAGCCAACTGAGTGTGTTGTTTGACAAAACCTACATGATGATAGATACAAATAATTTGGGGATTTTCATGTGTTAGTTTAAGTTGAATAATTATATGGTTCTGTTGGAAAGAAAGTTCTACATCTTTTGGTCTCTGCCAACTTGCCCTATGTTTGTGCCTCACATGTATTATCTTCACATTCACATGTTAATGATGATACATGAGAGGCACAGACTGGGGCTAGGGGCCAACAGCTGTAGAGAGCACACAAATTCCAGCATGATTACTTAAAAGAAAAGTGCCAGAGCAATATTTTCTCAAGAATACAACAGAAAGGTACTCCTCACAAGACCTGTGTGGGTAGTCAGTGATTCCTAGAAGTAGCTATTCCCATGTAGGCAATTTATTATTATTTAACTTTTTGTAAGGTAAAACCTCACCGAAAAATCAGACAGATATCTATGTATGTCAGCCTGTAAATCACAAGAAATAGCAGTACGAAATATGTTGAAAGTAATGTAGAAACAGTGACACTGTTACATAGTTTGCCCAGCAGAGAGCACAGACAAGTTTATTTTTCAACTTTAAAATATCTCACTCAGTACATATCTTGGTCACAATTATTTAAAAAAAAAAAAGAGAGAGAGTCGATCTGCTGTCATTAGATTTTTAACACTGATATCGGTATCAGCCTAAAAAATCTAACATTGGTCAGACTAGGACAAGGACATTACATTTTGCAACAATTCAGCAAGCACGGTTATTACTCAAAACAGATTACACAAGCGTTACTAAAGCAAACAATTCAAAACGGACTGTATTTTACTCTCAGCAGCAGTGCTGGAAAACATCTGGATCTCAGTTTGTTTGGTAAGGGACTTTTTTAAAAAGTCAATGCTGTTCACCTTTAAATGCCTGCACATTGTGCTTATTTGATTGATTTAATGTTTGTAGGCTACCACTGGCCCATCATATAATGCGTAATGAGATCACAACCCATGTAAAAGGTTAATACACCTCTGTGTTTGTAAACTTTATGGTGTGCTAAGTTTATGAAGGGAACTACAAAAACTGACTGTAAAATACTGTATGCTATCATTATAAAATTGAATAAATTGAATAAAAAGAATTACATTTATTATATTTGTTTGGTGTTAGCAAGGAATAAGAGGTAGTACTACATAAGGAAACTCTTTAGGATTCTTCTTATTTTCCCATCCCTCAACTGTCTGCAGATGTTTGACAGTTGAGCCATGTTGTTAGTCAAGGGTTTATAATGAAGGCTCCACTTTTGATTGCACAAAAAGCATTTCTTAGATATACTAGTTCTATGTTTCATTGCATTCTCAGCTAGGCAAACAAGATCATTTTGGATTTTTGCAGTTTATTTTCCCTGCAGATTGACTCTCTCACATGTGCACCATAATATCATCCAGAGGCTTGCGTTTCAAGTCAGGCACAGTGGCGTCAGAAGCAGGGTAACCCACAGGAAGTAGCATCAGCAGCTTCTCATTGGCTGGTCGTTTGAGGAGCAGCCTGAGCTGGGGGCCGCAGTTAAGGGGTGTCGAGGTAACGGTAACAAGGCCCACGTTCTGAAAAGCAAATGGACGGAAAAAGCAGAAATTCGCTTTCCTCATCAGCCATATTTCTTTCATAGCACAAACACAAAAGTTTATTTAGTTTGAGGCTGTGCCTCACACACTTTTAGCATAGATGCCCTCTTGGTAAAATATCAATAATGACATAAATATTTGACTTGTCTTTATTTCAGGGGGTGTGACTTTACCTGTAATGCAGCCAACAGGATCCCACAGGATACGGAGACACTGATTTCATTGTAGTAGTGTGTCTTTTTCTTGCCGTTTGGTAGAATCCCATAGGTCTGTTTGAAGATGAGGATCAGGTATGGAGCTTCATCCAAGTACTCCTTAATCCAGTTCGTCCTACAGGAGAAAAGAGGTTGTGAGAGAGGGGAGAGATGTGTGAAATTAGAAAATGCAATTAGGTTTTGTCCTTAATGACTAATAATCATTGCCTAGGTAGGCTAACATTCAGGATTACGGGTTGAGGATTGAATATTATTGTTATGTTATGTTATGTTACTCAGAAGTACTGCATAGTATGTCCTCACCTTAATTTGGCCAAATCATGGACCCACTTGTCTCCCATCCTCTGACGGTAGTTGACTTCCTCCTCTTCCTCCACTATCAGTCTGACCTGGTGCTTTGTCTCTGGGTCTGACACCACGATAAACGTCCAGGGCTCTGTGTGCGCTCCGCTAGGGGCCGTACCTGTCCAGAGGGAAGATGACAGAAGGACCAGCACACAGAAAACAGAGAAAAGATTAACAGATTACATAGCTGCATCCAACTCTAAACCAAATTAACTGTGGCTCATTTGTTCAGTGGTCATTTGTCCTCTTTAAATTTGCATCTTTAAACATAGATTTAACCTTGTTCTTTTTCTTTTAGTCTACATAAAAGTGAGAGGTTCAGTTTTGAGATGAATATGATTTAAAGCTGGATACTTGCTCACATTTCTACTCATGTCACCTTCAATTTTAAGCTTTCCTTTAACCCCAGATTGTCAAAGATAGCTGGAAGATTTGAAAAAAAACCTGTATGTTTCTCAGGTATCACTGGCACCTATCTAAGTCTATTTGATTTTGCTCTGTATCTGATTTAGTTTCATGCCTGCAGTGCGGATGACGTTATCGATGACTTCTCGTGGGACCGGCTCTGGGCTGATGAATCGGACAGACCTCCGCTGGTTCATCAGAGTGTAAAACTCCTGAGATCTCTGCAGCATCTTCTCCTCGGGGTAACATGGTGGTGAGTAGGGCACATGTGGAAGGTCCTCCTCCTCTTCAGTGTTGTCTGCCCATTCATTATCTTCTAAAATGATGACAGACAACAAGCAGAACCAGTGAGCAGCTTCTGATATTAGAGAGAGATGCTCTAGTGTAAATAGGGGAATCTGTAAAATCAATATTCTTAGCTTTGTTATTGTTAAAGTCATCTTTAATAATTCAAAACGTGATAAGCTAAGGTTACATGTACATTAGGGCAGCAACCAACAGTTATTTTCATTAATTTCATTATTATTAATCTGTCCATTACTTTTTTGATTAGTGATTTAATCTATAAAAATGAAAAAATGTGAAAAATGCCAGTCACACGTCTTGTGTTGTCTGACCAACCAAAACCCAGAGATATCCAAATTGAAATGATAGAAAACAAAAATAGCAGCATCACATCACATTTGGCATTTTTCCTTGATAAACAATTAAAATTATTATTCAGTTATCAAAATTGTTGCTGATCCATTATCTGTCCATGGATTAGTAGATTCATTTTTCAACTAATATGCACATATACCATACACACTGTAACGTGGTGATGATTCAGGCACAGACTGTAGTATGAAAAAAACAAAACTGGACTCAAATGTGTAAAGATATAGACGAAGATATGAAATATAAGGGTTCATTTTCCCTATTGATACTGATTTGATCAGCAAAATTAATAAATACCAGGTTTCCAAGCCCAGTCTGTTGCAGCTTAAACTTTATTGGATGTAGTCTCATAAAACAAATATAAGACTAGGACTGCTGTCTGTTGCTAAATATATCTAGATTGCATGTATTTTTGTAATGGAAAGGTAAAGTATACCACTAAACAGAACAGGCTGGGACTATCACTCTGTAACTCTATCCCGTCCATAACCAACAGGCCATCTATCATTATTTATTAATCCAGCTGTGAATTATTCCTAGCGATCTAGGAATTCATCGTTCCAAACGAACTCATCCAAACACCTGTAGCCCAGGGTATGTAAAATATTTATATAGGCTACAAAGTACAGTCACAGACACATGAGTCGCATGTTTTCTGACTAGTGATAGCCTGTTGAGATGTACATGAGTGATAACCTTGATTTTACAACTGCATCTAAAAGTTACTAATGACAGAAACGCGCGTGTAGATTGTTTTTACATCTGTCCACATCTGTTTAGCCTATATTGTGTTGAGATGGTGGTGTTGGTCTACAGGTTAATGTGCGACAGGCCTTCTTTTTTCACTCAGGCAGAAAAGGGGGACAAAGTTTCTGTTCAGCTCTTACCGGCTTCTCTTGAGGGGATATCTGTGTCGTCCTGTAAATCCTGGTCCACCCACGGTCTAAAGCCCGCCTTCGAGCCCCCCTTAGTTTTGCCCTGGGAGGTGGTCTCCGTTGGCCGTGATTTCATAAACATAAAGCCCATCACCATGCACAACACCGCCGCCAGAACAGGCGTGAGGACTGACAGAAGAGCCATGACGGCCGGAGTGGAGTGAAGAGCACTTGATGTGTTTATGTGCCTCCGCTGCACACTCGATGTTATGAAACACTTCTACTGTTATCTCGGTTGGGTCTAAAAGCTGAGTCAGAGTTACATTTATGAGAAATGTCCCATCAGATTGCAGCTGGAAAATAAAGCCTAGACCCAATATGACTTGCTGTTATTATTGCACTGGTGTTTAATGGGCATTAGATGAAAAGAGAAGGTCTGATTATGACATGATAGCCTACATATCATAGGCTGGTTATAAGGAAATCAGAGTATGACCAACATAAAAGAGCTATAGTCAGTGTTACAAAGTGGCATAATGCAGAATAAAATTAATATTTCACTTATTCCAGGGAGCCCTCAGTTGTTACGTGAGTCTAAGGTTCACATTCATTCGGTCAGATTAAATTTTACTCTATAGAGATTTGCTGTATACTTACTGTACATGACATTCTCCAGTTATTTGGCTATTACCTTTGCAGAAACTGAGTAATGTGACCCATGTAGGATCAGGTGTGCAAAGTGGAACTTTTGGACACATCATTTACCTTGGATTATTCAACATGGATGTAGGGCGATCAGAAAGGCTATATCAAATGGCATCATTACCTCACAGCATAATAATCCACATGATTAGGCTTACTGTATGCTGATTAGTTTCTCATGTAATTGAAAAATGATTTATGCATATGACCACCAGATGGCGCAAAAGACCCTTCCCATGCATGTCTGAAATGTTTGGATTCAGAATTGTGCTCAGCATCTTAAAACACGTTGGTGCTCCAGTTTCAGGCGTCTGTGTTATCTATGCATCACACAAGAGGACATAAATGCTCAGTTGATGTAGGCTATTAAGTTCAATAAAAAATAATGACACCAGGTGGCAGAAGAGCGTGGCTAGGATTGGGAAAGACCCTCTGTTGAAGCTTTCCAGCATCTAGTGTGCGCTGGCGCACAGGCAAGCACCATTGAGGGAATTTGGCTGGCACACTGCAAAAAATCCCCACAAGTAATTTAACTACCTATCTCACCTAAGAAATATATATTGCCTATTTCTAAACCTTAAAACCTGCTAGTGACATCTTTCAAGTGTTTTCAATTAAAATCATTATTTCATTTAGCTATTATGGAATGGTTGTTTCTACCATTGTTCTATTTTTTCAGTTATTGCTGACCGTGTAAATTAGTGTTGAAATAAGTGATTTAATACCATCTGGTGGTGGTGAAAAGAGATTTTCCCATTTTTAACACGAGAAACGCCAAAGATGCTCATTTCTTGCAGTGTTCGCTCCGCCTACTCGGCTGTCTACGGCGCTGCGCTTTAAATAGCAGCTGTTTAAAAGCTCCTCACCATTCTCCCGTCTGCTGAGCAGCTCGCAGTCCCCTCTCAGCACCACAGTCCCCACTCATTCACATATTTCTTTCAATACAAGACCCTCACATCCCGCAATGTCGGCCGCCAGCACCGAGACTAGTGCTCCCCTGCCAACCGCCGGCAGCCGCGTCTTCTTCCAGGCAGCGCCCGGGGTGGGCTGCGTGGGGTCCGGCCCCATCACCGGGGACGACCCGGTACAGAAGAAACAGGGCAAAGTGACGGTCAAGTACGACAGGAAAGAGCTGCGGAAAAGACTCGTGCTGGAGGAGTGGATCATTGAGCAGCTCAGCGAATTGTACGACTGTGAGGTGAGTGGAATAAATCTTAACTCGCACACGGTTAGTGCACCTTCAAAACCTTATCTAATGGCAGGTGATTCCCCCACTGTTTCGTCATGTGAAGCAGCTACAGCTGAACTCTACGAATCTGGGATTTCAGATGCTCTAAAGTCATTGCAAAGGCGTCAGGATAATGCACCCACATTTACCGTGCTGGACCCCCACATCCAGTGTCGGTGTCTCTTTGTCCTCTGCAACAGTGACAGCCAATCTGCTGCAGACAGGCTCATGGCTGAGGCGAGGATAGCCGGAGCCTCTCTGCGTTGCCTTAAAGCTGTGTGGTTTAATAATTTGGCTGTTTGCTGAACTGCCGAAGACTTCTTCGACTGTCTACTCTCCCCTTCTCTCTGCCGTAGACGGGGAGAGGAGGATGACTGGGTCAACAAGGGGAGAAGGTTAGTGCGAGAGAAACCGCACGGTTGCGCCTTTTACGCACCAATCGCCGCGGAATGTGCCATATCCCGATTGTATTTAATTTGATCGAAACACAGCATTCTGAAACGTTTTTTTTCTTTTTATTCGCTATACCTGACAGTTCTAAATCGAGTGGTCCTTGAGATCAAACGGCATGTTAAAACACAAGAGCTCATGATAGCCAGTTCAGTTATCACGCTGTGTGTTGGAATGAATTCCTGCGTCGCCTCTCTGTGGCAAATTTCTGACCTTTTAAGCCCTTTTCACCTTTCGTGGGAGGATCTATTGCCAGACTGTATTGACAGCCTAATTATTTTGCGCTCTCACGTCTACAAGTCGCATTTTTTAACATTTAAAGAGGAGGGGGGGCGCCATGGGGGTCTGTGTACGTGCGGGTCTAAGAGAGAGATTCTAGGGGGTGTGTGTGTGTCTGTGAGTGTGTGTGCGTGCCCGCTGCCACACACAGTATGCTGCCAGAGCCGAGTGGGGGGAGGGGATGGAGAAGAGGAAAGAAGGGCAGTGGGTTAAGGATGTGCTGATGCTGTGACTCTCCTCACCAGCCAATCGCCTTTTCTGACGCTGACCCCTTTCCTTACAGTAGAGGGTCTGCACGAACACACATATGCACACATGCACATTACACACATACAGTATGTCTGTCAACTCAGCCAATCAGAGATGAGACAGGCAGTGCGAGCGTGCATTCACACATGCATGCACATGAACCTGCCAGACTACACAGTGGGGATGTGTTTTATATAGATATATATATATGTGTGTGTGTGTGTGTGTGTGCCTGGAGGTACACATAGTTAGTGTGCATGGGGTTATCCATTTATGCAACATCTCTGACTATAATAAAACATTGATTGCAGTGTATGCACATTTGCAGAAGGGAAACAAATGCACAGATCTCAACATGACGCTGAATATCAACATTAAAACATTATCGTGTGTCTCATGTTGTCTCACTGCTGACAGAGCATTGCAATGCAAATATTTTTCCCCCATACTGAAGGCAAATAGACTCTTCAAACTGCGAGTGCCTGCACACGTGCACAGTGCTTCCACATAGTCCAAAACTGCTTCCATCTATTAAAACATTACCAAAAGTGAATCTTTTTGGAGCCATCTAATGCGTAGTTGGTGTGTTTGTTTGTTTTTTTCCATGACTGTCAACCTTGTTTGCAAGCCTCCTCCTTCACTTTATAGTCCTGCTGTGGTTCTCAGTCAAGTTGAAAAGGGGCTGTATAACCCGTCTTGAGTTTACATTTCAAAGCCAGCTGAGCTCTTGGCTGCATGTCAGTCTGTCGTCAGCAGGTGTGCTTGATCTACAAGTCGTATGATGCCTCCACACGGATCGACTGATCTATTTGATGTTTCGATGAGGGCTGCAGTACACCGGCCAAGTGTTGATTTCAGGCAGGCTTGTCTCAGTCATGCAGCATTTGCCTTTCTCTTCCAGTGGATGTTTTACTGTGAGGCTTCACCTGTGATTTGCGTAGTGCAAATGGATATTTGGATGAATAGTCAAAAACCCATCTGTTGGAAATCACAGGATGCGTTCCCTTTTGAGATTTTTAGATGAACAGAAATCATTTCTATTTATAGTCTCACTATCAATCTTTTCGTAGATTAGTGTTAAATAAAACTGAACTCTCTTTTCTGCAAACGTCCCTTTTGTCTTGACTTCAATTTAATGATGGGGACTCTGCAGCCCAGATTTCAGTACAGATATTCCCAGCAGAATGATACCTCCTCATATTATGTCTTTCACACAGCAAATGGGATAATATCACATTAAAATCCCCTGGCTCTTTTGCATTGTTTCCAGTCTGATACCATACTGGCTGCTGGAATAAGCACAGTGTGGTAGAAAGACATGGAAGGTGGCAGGATTTCTGCCTTTTTAGAGGACAGCAGGTAATGAAACCAGTATATCATTATTCTGACACGTTGTCACTTTGGTGCATTGTTAAGGCTTATGTTCCCTGCATAACACTGCTCATCCATGAATAGATAGGCGATGACAGTGTTTGAGCAGGTGGACAATACTGATGGTGTTTGGTCACATGGCTGTAAACAGGAAGTCACACTGCCATCATGCCTGTTAACACCTCCATGTTCAGACATATGAGTTAGAAAGAGGTGTGTATCTTTGTGTGTATGTGTTTGACTCTGTGTGAAGAGAGAGTGAGAGACTGCTGATTTGGTGGTGCTGGTCTGGCTTAAAGGTCAGCCTCTGGATCGGTTTCATAAGAAAACCTGATACTGGAGAACATCATCATCAGAGATGTGTGTGTTTGTGTGGGGGGTGGTTGTGTGCTGATGTTGACGGTAATTCAGTGAAAAAAGGGGTTAACGCAGACAAAATTGGATTTTATTGTGTGAATTTCTGTCATATTTTCTTGTGTCCAGAACAAATGTCTCAAGTGTGTAGGTTTAAAAACCCAGAACAAGAAAAGAATTGAAGGATTCTCAGGTCAACAGATAGGAAAAACTATTTTTTCATAGTTAAAGTGAGAAAACTTGCAATAAAGACAACATTGCCATCAAAAGTACATTGGCAGCAATGGGTTGTTAAAAAAAATACATGCATTACATGACACCATGCAGTGATTACCATAGTAATGCTGTATCTGATATGTTACCATTTTAGTGTAACGCATCACCATCAGCTAATGCGTTACTCAAAATCTTATTCCGTACACAGAAATCATCTACTTAAAGTTCAACATTATGGGAAATAAGCTTGTTAGCATTCTTGCCAAGCGTTAGATTAAAAGACTCATACTACTCAGATATTAAATATAAAGCTGGAGCCAGGAGATGGATACCTTAGCTTTGCATAAAGCCTGAAAACAGGGAAAAACAGCTAGCCTGACTCTATTCATAGGCTCTGCACCAGAACCTCTAATGCTCAGTAATTGTTTATTTCATCCATACAAAAACCAATGTGCAAAAACGACAACAACAAAGGTAAATGCTGCAATATTTCTTGGAAACTTAATTTTTATGTACAGATTAAACCAATGAGATATAAAAAGCTAATTAGTGAGTTTTAGAGGTGTTGGAAGGCAATTGTGGGCAAACTGTTTCCCCTTTTCCCCGTCTTTATGCTAAGCTAAGCTAACTATCTCCTGACTGAGATGACAGTGGTATCGCTCTTCTCATCTAATTCTTGTCAAGAAAGTGAATTAGTGCATATTCCCAGTCCCAAAATGTCAAACTATCTTTAACCTCAAAACAAACAAGACATTTTATTATTAAAAGAAATCATAAATCTTTATTACAACACTATTTTTTTTCTCTTTGCCTTTCGTTAAAAATGGTTTTGTCCAACATTGGTTTCTGGTCTCTGGACTGGGCCTATAGGATAGCAGAAGGTGAGTTTTGTCAGAGATGGATTCCCCTCTGCTCTCTTGGGAGATGTTGCCTCCGTTCATTTCACTGTTCAAAGGACAGAGCGGAGAAAGAGCAGAAAAAGAGGAAAGCAGAGAGGAGGGGTGACTTAAAGAGAGTGAGAAACAACGAGATAAAGCCAAGGTACCCAAGTGCTCCCAGCACTGCTCTTTTAATGCAGTGAAGGTGAGGACTACAGTATCTTCTTCTCTACTTGTTGTTTTCTGCTGTGTTGGTGCCAGACAAAGCCATTGCTGCTTCTATCCACCTATTAAAACTTAAAGTAATAATAAATAAAAACAAATTCTACAAGGCATCACTGATATCTTGATTAGTTCTGCAACATACAATTATTTTCACTATTGATTAAGCTGGTGATTATTTACTCAATTCATCTGTAATTAGTTTGGGTCTAATTCCCAAGGTGATGTAATCAAACTGAAAAATACTTAAATAATGAATTAATTATCAAAATAGTCCCTGATTAATTTTCTGTTGACTAATTGATGTATCCACTAATTGTTTCAGCTCTGTTCTTGATTTCACATTGAAGTTGAAATCCACAAGGAAAGTAAAATCTTTTATGCTTCTGGTCCTCATTTTGAAAGGATGTCTTGTCAACTTTCTGTCTTTTTAGAAGATCAAATTGTCCATTTTACATTCAAAACTTTCAAATTCAACTCTTCATATGGGATTACTTGAATGTAAAATCAGCTGCAGCATAATTCTCATTTCTCCTTCCTTTACACACCTTTTTCACCACCCCACCCACTCTCTCTCTCTCAGGAGCCAACTGTGAGCAACTAGTCTGGACTGGACTGGAGTGTACTTTAACGATGAGGTCAAGTCTAGGTGATAGAAAAAGGCAGAATGTATCAGCATAGTGATGAATCTGTCTGTCTGTCTGAGAGCTCTTCAACACAATCAATGATGGCTGTTTATGAAAAGATAGGGACAGCCCAGGCCTTTACTGTGTGTGTGTGTGTGTGTGTGTGTGTGTGTGTGTGTGAGTGAGAGAGATTGATAAGCTGGTAAATCTGTTGTAGGCTCACACACTCTGCAGTTACCGTGTTGTCGGGGTGCATGCTGCAGAATAAGGGGAGAGAAACTCCGTGATGTCCTACTTTTAATGGCTCAGCGTCAATAGAGCCCCACTCAATGAAGCATATTCATGAGTACAAGCACAGACACTGCCGGCATACAGCATTCTGCCTTCAGGCCGTGTGTGTGTGTGTTTATGTCTGTGTCTATGGGAGTGTGTGGATGTTTGTATGAGGCTGTACATGCTTTTTTTGGGTTTGAAGATATTCCACTGTTCTATGGCAGATATGGGGTACCGAGCGGTGGGGGGTACTTTCCATTAATGGATGAGCATGAGTGCGTGTACTCCATTGAAAGACAAGCACACACACAAACAGGTCAATAGTACATATTTGGACCAAATGGAGCAAGGGGAAGTAGGAGATGGAGCATCTTTTCATAGATAATCATGGATAATGCTCACTCCTGTTGTCTGCTGCTCTCTTTCTCTCTGGATAACCATCATCACAGTGGGGGGTTGTTTGACTTCCACACTGTTTTGTGTAGAAGGGCCTGTCTCAAGGTGATGTTTGCGCGTAGAGCTGCAACCATCAGTCGATCGACAGAAAAGTAACTGGCATCTGTTTTGATAATCTATTCATTGTTTCAACAATTTTTAAAGCAAAAATGTCAAACATTCCCCAGTTCTAGCCAGTCATTTGTTAGGATTTGCTGCTTTTCTTGGTCTTATGTGATAGTAAATTGAATCTTCGGGTTTTGGACTGTTGCTCTAACAAAGGCAATTTGAGGATGCCACCTTGGATTTTAGGAAACTGTTACAGATATTTTTCATTGTTTTCAGATGTTTTGTAGAACAAACGATTAACCAATTAATCTAGAAAACAATTGGTAGATTAATTGATAATGCAGCTCTATTTGTGTGTGTGTGTGTTGTGGAGTGCTGTTTTTCTATCCCCCATATCATCAACACTGACTTCTAGGTGGAAAAAATGAACATCTTCTGTCATCTCATTCTCTCATTATTCATTATTTTCTCTTGTATACCTCCTCCTCCTCCTCCTCCTCCTCTCTCTGCTTCTCCTGTGACCTTGTCAATAACATTTCCCCTTGCTCGCCTTTCATGTTGTTCTTGCTGGGAAGGAGAATGACAGTGTATCATGTGAACCTCCTGTGGTAGCAGAGGAGGAGTAAACAGTGCAATTGAAGCCAAGTCATTAGCAGCGTTCAATAGGTTTTGGAATAGCATGCTGGACCTTATGAGCCCAGGATAAACAGAGTCAGAGGGGCATTATGTTACCATTATGGTTACTGGATACACTGAAGTTACAAAGTAGATGTTATTTTACAATCCAGGTTACTGTTATGCTGTAGGTATGTGTAGAGTGTCTTCATTATCTTTTCTAATGTGCATCCATCACTGCTGACAGTTGAGGGGTGTGATTCACCTCAGTGATCAATTGAACATGTCTCACTCTGACTGATGACAGGAAGTGGGCTAAGCTTGATTACCTCATTAGTATGAAAATGGTTGCTCTCAGTTACAGCTTTGGGTCCATGTTACACCAATCTAATGAGTTTTGAAATCTGCAGAATTGTACAAAAAGAGGAAACTGTAAAGACTGTAATAGTGTAGTGAGAGAATATGTGAGAAAATGCGGGACTAAAAGAGAGAAAGAGATAGAGAAATACATGCAAGCCTTATAAACTCGATTATGACAGATCCACCCATTGGGAGATTTAGCCAGTCAATTGGGTGTTTGTTTTAGTGAGTGACCCTGATGTGGTTATGGATCTGGTGGGGAAGGTCATTATCGTGTTTGTTTTCTGCTCTCAAAAAGGCAGACATTCATCCATCCACCAATTCAATTGCTCAGACAAGAATAGATGTGTTTGTGTGTACAAGCACGTGTTGACACGTTTCATATAGCACCTGCAGACACACGCATCTGCTGCTACACAAATCAGAGGTGTTGACAAGGAGGCCTTTTAGCAAGCAAATAGCCACCAGCTGTTGAAACAGTTATAAGCACACACACGCAGCAGAAAGGTATCAGATATCTATCTCAAAAAGCAAAAGCAAGGGCAAAGGTGACAATGCATTTGTTCCTCTTTTTGTCATCTCTACACTTTTCCTCCTCTCTTGCAGACTGTTGATCCATCGGGACACCCACCTACCTGATTCTCATCCTCCTCCGCCTCTCTTCCTCTGTGATTTTTCCCTCCAGCAATTATTCTGCTTGCTTTCACATACTTGCAGATTAGCCATTTTAACGGTAGTTGACACTGTTAATCACATGTGCTTGTGTGACCGAAAAGGTTTAATTGCTACATTAATAATGTGTTAACCTCCACAAGAATGTCACCACAGAAATGTATAATTAGCCCAAAAATCAGCAAAATCCAATTAAATTGTGACAGACCAGCAATCAAATTGGAATATGGAAAGAAAGTAATCCTCAGAAAACAAAATCAATGATGATAAAATGTTGAAATTAAATGGTTCAAGCAGGTTTAAGTCTTATTTTTTGTTCTCGCTGTCAACCGCCTGTTCCCTTTCCTCCCCATCCTTTGTGGTATCCCACTCAATTAACCCTGTATGCTGCATTTAGGGGCTTAGCTGTGATAATATAATACTGTCCTGGTGGTTTTAAATGTTTTTGTCAACCCCGGGGAGACACATCCTATCTGCCTGACGCATAGAAGAGAAAATAAAAGATGGGTAGAGCAAAAAAAGAGAAGAAGATAGCAAAAGAACAAAACATCTGCAGGTTATTAACTTGAATTATAGCCCTTACATCTTAAGAGACAGCGGTACAAGGAAATGGTCTTAAAACGGCAAGTGAAGTCGCGTAGCATGCTTTCCATTTTGTTAGTTTTAATTTGTTGCCAGCTGTTTACATTTGTGTTCCAAATTTTCATTTTTATTCACCAAATTAGTGTAGTCTTCAAACTTGTGTCATATGGGCTTTCAGCTGCAAAGCTTGATGGTAAAAGGGGAGAACCAACTCCGTCATGCGCAACCAGAGTCGCAGAAATGGTGAGGCATTGAAACAGTGAAAGGAAGAGATGCTGACTTTTTACACTCGCACACTGATCTTCTTGTCTTCCTATGACATCTCCTCCCATCCCAAGATGATCCGGTTAATCACTGGTTTCATTGTCAGCAGGCCGACAGTTTATAAACTGGCTGTGTACAAACACTGACTCACTCTCTATGGTTGGCACCGCGAAAAAGATGCAAAACACTGTCGTCATTCACACGTGTCTGAGAGAGAAGGAGAGTGAGGGAGAGAGAGCAGATTATTGTTTTGGTTTTCAAAGTTAGTGGGGTGTGTTCATGTGGGTGTGTAATTAACCTGCATGTCTACTTTTGCATCCTGAATGGCTGTGCACATTTGGCAGTAATGGATCCTATGATTAAGGAAACTTAAATGGGTAAAAAAAATAGATTATTCTTGGTAGACATCTGTGTACGTCTACTGTACGTCTTCACAACAGAGGTGTTTCTAATTGCCTCTGAATTTAAATAAATCCACTAATGTCTTGATTCACTAGTTGTTAGGCTGGCTGACTACAAGTGACCTTGGTGCTATTGATTGTTTCAGTCCAGTTTGGCTGGAAGCGTTGCTTTGCTCTGAGGGCAAAGGTCCACATGGGCCCCAGCTGTCAATACATTAGCCTCAGGGAGGAACTGTCTGCCTGGTAAATACAGTAAAATGAATAATGCACCCCTGAACCACAAAACTGTGAAATAGAGTCACAAGACAGATGCCAGCATTTTCATGGTTGAATCCACAACAATACTTACTCTGAGCTTTAAATCAGGATTTTAACAGAATGAGGATGTGCTGTTGCAGTTGCTCCTGTAAGCTGTTATATCCTACAGACTCTGAGAAGAATTGTTCAATGTGAATATGAGAATATAAGAGAAAGACAGCATCAGTTGTTTCAGTAAATACCCTAAAATAACATATTTTTAAGTTCTAGTGACAAATACCTCTAGTGGCTATAGGAATTATGATTGTAGTCTGACAGGAGTGAAGGAGGAAATAGTGTGATGTTGTTATATAGCCATAAGAGAAATGGGAGACTGGTGTTTGTTTCCCTTTTCCAACAGTCAATGTTGGTTCCTTTTAACCATGACCATAATCATTCTCTGCCTTTATTTAAATAGTCATTTTAACACAAACCATGATCATCCCTTAATCCTAACCAAATTACTATGGTTTCTAAATGTAACCAAACCTCAACAATAGCAGTGTCAGATCATGAAATGCTTTTATTTCTGTAAAGGTTTTTGTAAGTCACTGATAAATGATGTCATCAGATCAGAAAACTCCCATATGCATCGTTGCAGAGGTAGTTACAAACTATGGTGCAGAGTAACAGACAAAATTAAGACTACTGAGAAATCAGTGGAGCTACTGATCTGGCCAATGATAAGCTGGCACCGGTGAACAACATATTTTTTCTTTTAATTAGGAGGACATATTGGATATGAGATGCTGCTAAGAGAGTCCAGATCAGCATATTGTGAAGAAAAACTGCAATTAAAAAACACATGGGTGTGGCACGCTTGTCTTGTGATACTTCTACTATTTACAAGATGCAAGATCTGAAGGGTGGGAGAGTCTCCAGTTTAGTGACAGTATTGTAGCATTTCTACTGTTTGCAGATGATGCCATCATTCTAGTTATATTAGGTCCTGATTGTCACTTTATTCTGAAGCAGTTTCCAGCAGTGTCCAAGATGATCTGCAATCTGAGGCCACGTCTTTACCCCAGGAAAGGTGACCTCTATTATCAAGATAAAGGGTGAAGAGCCTCAAGACTAGGAATCATTGTATTTTGGGTCTTATTTACCTATGACAGACTGTGACAGTATGGTTAGACATTAGTTGTGAATGTCAATGACATTTGGGCTTCCTGCCCTGCCACAAGCACATCACAAAGAAGCAACTATCACAATGAGGAGTGTATGAATGATTAAGACATTTACATCACAAAGAGCTTCGAAATAACTCAGCATGCAGTTATTTTTAAATGAAATTCTCCTTTGAGGATCAATTCCTCTTTCCAACCCTCTTTTTCTCTGATATACAATGTCCTCTGGAGTACAGCTGAATCAGCGTGGGAAAGAGCTTTTGCTGCAGCAGCTAACTTTATCCAGTGAAGTCACATCATCTGTTCTGTATGGTTTCACTAAACTGCATTGCTGGAGGGGCAAGAGGGAGGTGCTCGGAGATTGGGGAGGGAGGAGGGAGGGATGGAAAGGAGAGAGGTGGTATAAACACTCCTTCCTACCATTCCACTTCCATGCCTAACCATACTTTACTAAACTTCATGGGAACCCCAGCCATTTCTGTCTCTATTTGATCATTTGACTTCCTTCTCTCATGTACTCTTTGTCCTCTAGTTCACCTTGATCCTCTCGGCTTCTCAGCTGCTTTTCTCGCCCCATCCTCACCCTATATTCGTTTTTGTGCAGTAGTTTCTCTCTTCCCCTCATCTCTTTCGGTCTCTAAAGATGAGTTCACCCCACCTCGAGCTCCTACTCGCTTTGATGTGACACAGCATGGCAGTGCAGCGAGAGGAAGAAAGCTGAGCTATGAGGTTTTTCTCTGTTGCACAATCCTCCTCTTCCTTCCTCTCATGCCTCATCATCACTGTGACCCACTTATCTGTGCACTCCCCATCTCCCTGTATCTTACTTCCTCCACATAGGTATTCTAATCACTGCTCTTGTACATACCTCTTATTATTTTCTATTCACTTCCTTTATGCAGCCTATTTACCTTTTTGTTACTGTCATATCCACCTCTAGTTTAGCAAACATCCCATTATTTAATTGTATAAGCCTACATCTCATAAAATATATCCTATTTCTTTTATTTTTCCTCTTTTGTGTTTGTCTCTTTAATGACTTTTCCTTGTTTACAGTATCATCTGCTAGAACATTTACATATCCTCTTACTATTAGAACTCTCATTACTTCCTTCCTGTCCTCTCTGCCAATTCACTCCTTCTATATTTTTTTATCACTTGCATGCAGAGTTGCAATTAGAGAGGAGTGGGTGTTATTATCTGATTCACCAGGTATCTTCTCTTTGAAACCAAATCAGATTATATACTGTGTGTGTGTGTGTGTGTGTGTGTGTGTGTGTGTGTGTCTATGCTCAATTTTATCAATGCTTTGTGGGGGATCTGTCACTGTCGGCAACATTTTGTGTGTATTACTGAGACTGTGCTTCAATATAGCATTACGGGCAGAGACTGAATGTTCCTGTAATCTGTGCACCACTGGAACATAACCACACTGTTTAGCTCTCTCTCTCTCTATAACACACACATTCTCCAAAAATGACCAGAGGAAAAATTACAACTGATAGACGGCGGTATTGATTTCTAAGCCTCCATTTCCAGCATTTGTACCTGACAGCAGCCATGATCCTCCAGACAAAATCTTTTTTGCTAGTACCCTACTTACTCAACTGCCTGGGCTGCAGTTGATGCTTTAAGGCTGGAATAATCAATAGAATGATTTTTCATTTCAGTGTACAGTCTCTTCATATTTCATACTTCCACAAGCTTCTCACCAAATTCAGTCTCTCATTTACAATTTCTTTCATCTGTCTTTCTGAAAAATGAACAGTGTTCCTGAGGTTTAATAAGACAAATCAGCATCCACTGCAGCGCTTGCTATTAGAAGTTAAAACCTATTTTTAACAGCATGGCAGTATAGGTACTTATGCCATTGTAAGTTACACTCTTGTGATTTTTTTTTTAAATTATAAAGTTGTAGTCTTTGCTGTCTAAAAATCGTCTACACCATTCCATCCTCTCTGTCCTGCTGTGATTAAAAACATGTCTAAACTAGCCGTGGCCACTCAACTCGCCCATGTACTAACCTCTGTTGAGCTGGTGATGTTTATATTGAATGAGGTTTTCTTACTTCTCGAGTTGAACCCCAAGTAAGAAAACCTAATTCCGATTAACATTGACATTTGTAATAATGCAAATAAGCCCTGGAACATAAACTTACTCAAAATGACATCACGATTCACTCCAAATGTCTAGATAAAGATGGCATTCAAATCAAATGTTGTTTATTAAACATTTTGGTAACAGTCTATTTTACAGGCTCTATAACTTTATACTTATTTCCTGGAAATTGATTTTTGTTAAATTGGTTTAGTTTGTACGTACAAACTCATTATATTTGGGCTCATACAAAGTTGTTAATTTGCAAAAATTAGAGAAATTATGTAGTTTTCAGTATGTAGATTTGTGTGTCAAACTACATATTAGCATTTTAGATTGTTTCTTTAAAACTCTAAAAGAAACCTTCTAATATGCTAATATATCGAGTCAAATTTATAATATATATATTATTATATATTAGAATCAATGCAAATTAACAGCTACATATGAAGCCCAATATAATGAGTGGGTATATAATGAGTGGGCACTTAACAACTAAACCACCCTAACACTTTTTTCTGTTTTTTCCTATAATGTATACCAAATTGCACCACACTTTCTGTCAAATGTCCTAAAAATTAATCATTAAATATCTGTGACTCCAAAAGAGACCTGTAAAGTAATGTGTTACCAGTATTTCTATTTAACTACCTCAACAATTTAAAAAACACCCTGTCCCATAAGTCCTAGAAATCCCGTGGTAGAAGCAGCGTGTACATGGGTGAGTCAAAGGGTCATGGCTAGACATTTTTACACAGCAGACGTCACAGCTATTAAAAAAAAGTGACATTCAAAGAAAGTGTTTGTGGATATTATACATATGAATGACATCAAGTTACTATGATGCAAGTACCTGTGCTTGTAAATCTTCATGGGAATTGTAGTTTTTTGTATGCTAAAAAAATCATAAATGTTTAACTGTGTTACAATAACAAACATTTCAGAATTTAATAGCAAATACCGTTGTGTACCATTTATATTAGAATATGAACAGTAAAGCCAAGGAACATGTTTAACTTTTACAAGAAGGCAGGTGAAAGAAATGCCAAATGAGAGAAAGCTTTGTGTCAGCCAGTGAACAGCCTAACAGCACCTCGGCTCTCTATAGCCACAAAGGACAAAAGTCAGTGCAAAAGTTTAACAATATAACTTTTTATCTGCCTTCCATTGAATATTTCACTTTCTCAAACTGTATTTCCAGGGTGAAACAACTGTAGTATTATTTGTAGCCTGAATTAACCACTAGCAACCCAGCCATTATCTGAACAGTGGAATGTGAGCTGCTGTGATATACCTGAAATAAAGCTTTTTTTTAGATAATATAATATATAATATAATAAACTTTTACCTAACATAATTATCATTCTATACATAGACTGTAAAAAAATATGGACGTAGTTACCGTGATGTCACCCACTGGTTTTTGGACTGCCGTTTTGAAGCCTCGAGTTTGGCGATTTGACCGTCGCCATCTTGAGTTTGACCATCGCCATCTTGGATTTGACTGTTGGCATATTTGATTTTTGGAGCCAGGAGTGACCGGATTTGGATGCGAGGGTGTATCTGACCCTAGTGCTCACTTCTAGCTTGGTTAACACTGGTTAGCATGGTGCATTCACAATCTATGGTCAACTGTGATAATGCTAATGCTAATTTTTGCTAGCAAAAAACTGGCTTAAAACCATGTAAAGAAAATGTACTTACTGGAAAAACTGAACAGCTGACTCCTTAGAGGGTCTTTTAGTACAACCAAACGCTGAATAAGACTATTTTAGGCAACCAAAATGAACTGAAAACACACTGTGAAATAGTGGCAGCTATGCCTATAAGCTGTGAATTTGGGGTATCAACATGGTTACGTTACATAGTTAGTGTTGTCACCGTGGTAACAACTTGTCAATCACAAGGTAGCCTCATCCTAAAGACATGCTATTTTATCGTCTATTTTACTCTAAATGGGACCACAATTTACAAAATGAACATCATACTGTATTGAAGAAGATTAGTGATTTAGACCATAAACTCATTAGGAAACTGTTGACTGAGCTAATACATCAAGTGGGGTCATTTTCTCATAGTCTTCCATACAGTCAGACTTATTTTGCAACCACTGGAGTCAACCCCTGCTGGAAAGAATCCAGGTTTAAGGTACTTCTGCACTGGCCTCACTTTTCAGACCAGGAGCTACCCGTTTGTGGGGTAAAAAAAATCCTTTAGCAATTATCTCTTCCGAAAGTCTTTGCCACTGTTCAGTACAACTGGTAGTTCAAGTTCATATAAGTAGGCTATGAATAGGAATAATCATGAATCACTTGGCTGAGTGAAGTGATTCCTGGTGACAAGGAGTTTGACTCTTTGTTCATGTTGAGTGTTTGAATAGAGTCTGAATAGAGTTTGTGGTGAGTCACGGGGTCAGGCCGCTTACATTAGCTTTGATTCACCTCATCACAGTCAAACCAGACTGAAAACGCTGCCGGCTGCTTAGCTGTCGGTGAAAACAAGTCTGACACACATGCACACACTTTATCTGCACACAGCAAACACACTGGCTGGCTGTCTCGCTCTCCGTTTCTCTTTTAGACTCTCTTTTGCTTGCTGGCTCTGACACATAGTCTACACAAAGTTGCCTTCATTACATAAACACTTTGTTCCTTGTTATCTTTCAATCACACACACTATCCTTTACACTTTAGATGCACACTAACTCTCTTTGCCTGTTTTTATCACTACATCTTTCTTCTGCATATGCACAAATATGCCTCAATCTGCAACAAATACTGCCTCTATATTTCTCAAATACACACGGACACACAAAAATTCTTACTATGTCTCAATTCCGTACAATTGTAGACCACACCAATGTACTATAGTACACAAGAAATCACAGTTTTTTCTAACATGATGCAAATTATTACAAGGCATGCACAGATAGATCCAAATTTCATCTTAGAAAACTGCTCTAACATCAAGCACGAATAATTTGTTTCTTAATTTCTTGTTTTTTGAACTGGTTGCCATCACACCACACATTTTTCACTTTTTTCCACCTGTGTGTAGCCTCTTAATTTCTGTCATTGTGGGCCAAAAGTGTCGCTCAACACCACACTCAAAAAATTAGTGATTTTTTTAATCTGCATGCTGGAATTTTTAAGTATATACATATATATATATATATTGTATGTGTGTGTTTTGTGTGAATGTAATATACTTACAAACACAGGTAGCATTTGTATGTAGCTGTCTCCTTGTAGTTTTTTTGCACACCTGAATGCTGCCAGGCATAATAAGGCTGTTTCTTTATTTCTGTCTGGTTTCTGTTGGTGTTGTTTGCTCTGCTTGAGTTCATATACTTACATATATCTCATATAAAAATATGTCTATTCAGGATGAGCCTCTGTATGATTTGTGTGAATGTTTTCATCCTGTGCCTCTATCTACTGTCCTACAAAATCAGCACTGTGCGCTGTCATTTTGTCACCCTCCACTGCTGGCAAGCTGGAAAATAATTTTCCCCAGGGTAGTGGGTGTGACATCAACTATTTTAGGCTCTAGATCACCAGTAGGACAACAACAACTTCAGTTTATCTGGATGATGATTGTGTGAGCGTAAGTGTGTTTCCATTCTTGTCCTTGCATGCAGTATATTTAACACACTTAGGTGCTTTCTCACAAGCACCACTGAGACACAAAGCATGGTGAGCATTTCTGTGTGTGTGTGTGTGTGTGTGTACGTGTGCATTTTTGTTACCTCTTTGGGACTTTTTCCGGTATTAATTTAACGACCTTGTCAGGACCAGTAGTCCTTATGGGGACCAAAGCCTGGTCCTAATGAGGCAAAGCGTAATTTCTGAGGTCCTAATTAACATTAGGGATAAAGTGTGAATTCAGGTTAGGTTAAGGTTAGGGTTAGGCATGAATTGGTTATGGTTAAGTCAATACAATGTCCTACAAGGACAGCTGCGCAAACTTATGTGTGTGTGTGTGTGTGTGTGTGTGTGTGTGAAGATTTTCACGTCGTCTGCGATTGCCTGTAGTCATGCTCCACACACATGCCATGCTTGCCCTAGTCATCACCAATTATTGTGACAGAGGGTGATCTGCCTGATGACAAGTGGAAGAGTCAGGGACAAACACACAAACAAATGCATAGGCAACCAGACTGAGTAATAAATACCTTACGATAGATAGATAGATAGATAGATAGATAGATAGATAGATAGATAGATAGATAGATAGCATTGTCCTTTCCCCTCAACCCCCTTCAGAAGTAGGTCAGTGTGTTAAATTCACTCTACTGACAGGCCTTCACTTCTCTGCTACTCATTCTAATTCACTTATTCATCTCTATTATTAGGGTACAGCTTAACTCTGCAAACATCTCATTTCTTGTTTTTGGCTGTCATAACCGGGGCCACGATCTCTGTATTCTGCTCACATCTCACAACTTGCAGATAGCTGCTGTCACTTGTAAACAGTTGACCTTTCAGCAAGGTGCAGCTGTCTTCATGATTCGTTCTTGAAATTCTGGTTTGGATCTTTTAATGGGTTTCATCTGTCCTAAGGGCATGAAACTTGCTCAACCAACTAGTGTATGCCAATTGTATTGAGGCATTTATTGCTTGACCATAAAGTATTTTTTGTTTTTTTTAACTAGCTACCCAAGAGGTGTGGAATTTTCTCAAATGCAGAAAGCAGGAACTACAAGTTAAGACAAAAGGGTTTGAAGTTTGAAGTTAGTCAAACTGTCTTTACATAAAACCTAATAAAATGTCGCCTAATAAACTACATGCATTCTATGATTAGGGAGCAGGGAAAATAAGGTATCTACAAACGAAATGTGTTCTTGTTCAATCGTTGTTTTGTCCATTTCAACTAATGAACTATTATTCAATGGATCTATAATATAATACATTTAATTTGTGCCTTAGCGTTAGCTTAAACACATCAAATGAATTCCACTAGAGTCAGAGGCAATGTAGAGAGGGTAGCAACTGTTAAGTCAGGTTACCTTTTAGCTAACTGCCTGGTGCTTTTTTTCTTCATTATGATTAGATTTTGCTAGTGCTTTATTTATGTGGTATAGCAAACTCAATTACTAAAATGTTGGAGCACCAAAATTGATTTTTCAATTACATGAAACTTGTAAGAAAAAGTTGGTAAATTAGCTTTAGCTAAGACTATCTCACCAGCTAGCCTAGTCAGAGTGCAGTCACTGTAGTTTGGTTTTTGGCTTTTTAGGGCCCTATAAAGGACCATATTGACATGAAAATAAAACAGTCTACTAGTATGAGAGTTTTAAATGGTTACAGCATGCTGTTTATCATTTTCTCTCTGTCTATATGTCCATTTATCCCTCCTCTCTTCTGTTTGAATTAGCTCATCTCTCCTTTGATGTTTGCATTTGAATATAACCCCAGTCCTCGAGTTCCATTGCGCACACACTCCTATACTAATAAATGACAACCTTTGATATGTTCCACTACATTCCCTCGCCCGTCTGCCTTTCTTTCTGTTTCCTTAACGAGGGGTATTTCAAAGCGAGACCCTTTCACTAAGAAGCAGAGCAATATTTCCATGAGAGAGGTCAAAGGGGACGCCTGTCTGTGGAGAGACTGAGATGCTTAAAATGCTGGTTGTGTTAATGCCTCTTAACGGCTCAGGAATAAGGATGAAGATGGGGCCGTGTGTGTGTAGGAGTGTCAAGTGTGTGTGAGCACTTACAGATGAGATATGTCAAAGAAAGGTATGAGTGTCACTGATGTCAAGTGGAATTTTTGACTGTAAACAATAAATTTGATGTTTTCAGATGATGAGGAATCAAAACTGTCCTTGTTTATTGCTTCAGTGAAACATGCACATTCTTGCTGTTTTGTATTCATCTTCACAGTTAATGATTAATATAAAAACCTCCAGTTGCACTCAGTAAAGTAATTAATGTGTATTCATGCTGTCAAACATTGAGCACATAATGTACTACATTTGCCATTTGCAACATACTTTACATTTGGTATTGTAATTTCAAAGGTATAATTGGGAGCTAATTCCATTCTGTGCACATCAACCTGCCCACACAAAAAGTGAAATCACAGTGACTGAGCTTTAATGCTGAGAGCTAAAATCAAATCGTCCTTCCATCCCCGCTGTTCCCGTGTCTGAATACCAGTGCACGCTCTCGGCTAAAGCATACAAGAGTCCATTGGGAGACTCAAACACACACATAAACACGCACACGGCATGATTTAAAACTGGAAACAGTTTCAGTATTTTTGCATCCTGAGTAAAAGGAACTATGTTATTGTCATGTTCTACAATATGTATTGTTATTTAAGAACAATCTTGAGTGCTAAATCTGAAATAGGTCATACATAAATGACATTAGCCTTCATATATGTGACACTACAGAGTTTTATTGAAGACTGTCTATTTTAGATAGTTGATAAGTAATATACAAGAAAATTCGAACTAATTTAAAGCTGAATGAAGCCATTTTTGGTCACTAAGGAGAAATTTTCAAACAAACTGACAGCATTAAACATTTGGCCTATCATCAGCCAGTCATTTTGGCTTTTTGGTTCTTGACAGTTAGCGTACCGTCAGCTTGTGTGAATTTATCTCTTGGAAACAGCTGACCATCGTTTGCTATGAGCCATTAGTGACAGCCATTGTGATTCAACCAAATTGCCAAAACAATGAGCTGAAAGTGATTGAATACCGCAAAGCAAAAGTTGTTTAATGGAGCTTGGACATGGTTCCCTCCTAGAATCTGACTGTGCTGATGGTAAATGTTAGAGGTTAGTCTATAGAGGATATTGAATTTGAAATTAAGTAAACCGAGATGCCAATCCATAGCCAACCCTGGGTCCCAAGTTTTTTATCTACACATGGCAGCTATGGAAAGATTAGGGAAAAGATTGTGGTTATGATTAATAAAGGTCTGAGATGAGATGTGAACTGCGGTTTCCGGCATGGATGTTAGGAGAAGGTGACCTCAACAACCTTACTTTCCACCTCGCTATATAAAGGGCACACTTCTTCCTGCAAGGGCACTGGACATAAATAATATGGTATGGAATCATCCAATATTGATATAATTCTCTAGAGATACTGGGATGGTATAGCAGCAGTAGAGTCCATTTTGCTGTAATCATCCAGTACGTTGTTAGTGAGCAGTTCAGCTTTTGGACAAGTAAGCTCACTTCTATGTGGTTACTTTGGCTTTAATTTCTAGAAGGGAGAGTTAGAAGATACATCATGTGGTCGCTGGGAGGGAAGGGTTGGTCCTCCTTGCATGCGTCCTCTGCACAAGCCTTGTGGTGAAATAAAATGAAGCAGGGGAACACAGGACCTTTGAAGTGGCGTTGAGCAGAATACAGCCTCTAACCACCGAGCCACTAAGCGGCCCAGCCCCGGCAGCGTGGCATGGCAATGACATTTCCATATGATGTCTGTTCCTCGTAGGCAAATATACTGTATATTCTGACTCTGAGTTTGAAGAGCAGAGACGTGGAAACTGTGTTTTGAATACAGACCTGGATTCGTGCTGAGAAGTGAAATGAAGTTGAAGAGAATGTGAAAGTGAGACAATTGTGTAGTTGGGGTTGGTTCTGGTTGGTGTCTGAAAAAAAGGATGTTACAACATGACAGTAATGATGATTCCACTACAAATTATGTTCTCTTAGATGAGTTTTTCATTTTAATTTCCTGTTGAGCTCCTCTGGTCTTGCTGGTTTGCATGTCCTTGTTTTCCTGACATGCCTCTGTCACAGCCAGCTGCTAACCAAGAATGTCTTTGTGTTCCAGGAGGAGGAGATGCCGGAGGTGGAGATAGACATCGACGACCTGCTGGAAGTCAACAGTGACGACGAGAGAGCCAGCAAATTGCAGGTATACCCCTGTGACTATGTGTTTATTTTAAGCCCGCTGTATTGTACTGTACATGGATTATTATAGATTTAAAGGTGAGATGAAAGAGTTGTGCTTTATATCACTAATCTGTAATTCTCTGTGAAACCAAGACTCATTTTATAATTGATTACAATTTGTCGAACTTCCCTCCATCTACATACTTAAGCCAGTGATATCATCATTTTCCAGAATGACTTAAGGCAACCTCAACCACACAACATGCATGACTTTTATCTTCTGGGGGTCTATATGCATAAGTAAAGAAAGCAATATTAATGTATTAAGGGCTAGACTGACAATGACACAATGCTGGTTGCTGAGTCTCCTTTCAATGCAGAAATTGGCATCGCTGCTTACTCAGGTTATTGGATTTTGCCTGCTGACACCAAAACCTATAGACATTTAGTTCGATTTTAGCTATACTTGAAAGTGACATTATGTCATTTGCATATGGACAGTTATCCACATGAATTAAAATCATACACCAACAACCTCCAAAACAGACCCAGGAATCAAGAATTTTACATTAACTACTGAATAAAAAATATAAGTTCAGTAGCTGTAGTGTTTTTAAGATGTGAACATGTCTAATCCCTCAAACAACTCTCCCTGTTTTCCTTTCTCTAACACAGGAATCATTAATAGACTGCTACAAACCAACAGAGGTGAGTATTTTTAGTGTGTCTTTCATCTATTGTGTACATACAATAAAATGCTCGATATCAATGACCCAGCAGCTTGTGAGTAAATGGACATATTGATCCTCACATGCGCTGTTCGATTTGCAGAGTATAGCCCGTTGTATGTTGAAGCATCATGGCCCAGATGTGTATGTCTGCAGTTAATTAATGTCTGATGACACACACACACACACAACTAGGTCACTATTGGGGACATTACATAGACTTACATTAATTTCCTGGAGACTTACCCAAACCCTAACCCTTACCCTAACCTTCACCACTGACCCAAAAATAAATGTTTTACCAGTTGTAGATATGACTTTTGTCCCCAAATGGACAAGCCGTTCCCAATTAACTGGTCTTAAGTTTGAAATTCGTCCCTGAAAGTAGCAAACACACAAACACACAAACACACGTCACTGTTTTCCTGACCTCAATACAACACAAGAGCCAAAAGGACCAGAGGACACACACACACACACACACACACACACACACTGTTTGACACTGTTAACAAAATACGCTAAATCTGTTTACTTGTTAAGAGAAGAGACCTGAGTATGTTCAGTAGGTGTGTTTGTGTATGTGTGCAAAGAGGTGTTAAATATTTGGGTTCAGCTGAGGTGGGGTTAAGCCATTTTAGTGATTAAAGGTAGTACAGACCAATCACATTACCTCTATGGGTGGCAATCTTGTCCAGTCTGTCCAGCTTGGACTCCCCATCTGTCACCTGTGTGTGTGTGTTTAAGTGTGTGGCATTAGGTCAGCCCATGACAACCACTACAAGGTCACTGGTAGCTCAAGCTAGAGTAAAGTCCAGCCAGGTTGACAGCCGCTGATACGTGTCACACCTACACACACATATACACACACACACAAACACATCGTAATCCCCTGAGAATGGAGAAGCACAGATGCCATTTTGAACACAATCCCACAAAGAAGGGAGGCATCAGCTGAGGATAAATTGGTCAAAGACAGAGATGATGAAGGGAGAAGGTGAATGTGACTAAGGAAGAGTAAGAGGGACAGGGACAGGGATGGAGGAAGGATGAAATAAAGAATTAGTACACTGAGAAAAAGGTACAGTACGCTGGGGAAATGACAGAACAGGAGATAAAGGGAAAAAAGTAAGAGAGATGGGAAGAGAGGGATGCAGAGGGATATATAAAGGCTGCAAGAAGGAGACAGAGGAGGGGGAGGCATAGATGTCAGTAATTAGGTCATGAGCAGTGTCACCCCTGGAATAATGAGGGTGATTATATTCCAGCATATTCTCCTCAGTCGTGGATCTCTCTACAATCTCTTTCTTAAATCCAAGAAAAGGAATCTCTTTGTCCTCCTTCTTTACTGACTTGTTTTTCCTCATAATACAATAACTTGTATTTCTTCTGCGTGTTTAAATAGTAATATCATCATATTTGGTATTTTATGCTTGTAGCTCAGTGTTGGTTTTTAGTCCCTTTAATAGATTGTTTTTTTTTTATGCATTAAGTACAAGTTAAGATATTTTTAAGTCAGCTTTGCTCATCATCCTGAGCTCCTTCTGTCCCACACAATTCCCTGTGGCACTGGAATAAACTCTGAAGCATATAATTCAGTGGATTGTCAATCACAGCGAATGAAAAGCCAACAATCACATTTTGTAATGTTGCATTACATGTCATGCCATTAGTCGATTAATCGATTAGTCAATCGACAGAATGTTAATCGCCAACTATTGATAATCAATTGATCATTTTGAGTCTTTTTTTAAAGAAAAAATACTAAAATGCCATTCCACCTTCTTAAATATGAATATTTTCTGGTTTCTTTAGTCGTCTATGACACTAAACTGAGTATCTTTGGGTTTTGGTCGGGACAGAACAAGATATTTGAGGTTGCATCTTGTGTTCTTGGAAACTGTTATTTTCACCATTTTCTGACATTTTAAACATCAAACAACTAATCGATTAATCAAGAAGATAATCGACAGATTGATTGATAATGAAAATAATTGTTAATCTCAGCTCTAAAATACACATTCACTCTCTTGACACGAAGATAGTACCATTCTCATGCCTGTACGCTAAATATGAAGCTACAACCAGCAGCCAGTTAGCCTAGCTTAGCATGAGGACTGGAAACAGCTAGCCTGGCTTTGTCCAAACGTAACAAAATCTGCCTACCAGCACCTCATTAATTCCCACCTTTTATCTTGTTTGCTTAATCCATACAAAAATTGAAGTGTAAAAACAGCAAGTTGCAGTTTTACAAGGGGTTTTGTGGCAGACTATTTCTTGGTTGGGCGCAGTGACTTCCTGGAATCTTCAAATTTAATGGGCAGACAGTGTGATACCAGAGTGGTATCAATCTCATCTAACTCTCAGCAAGAATATGTGTATTTCCCAAAATGTTGAACAATTCTTTTAAAACTTAATCTTTTGCCAATTACTTATGTTATTTTGTTCTACAGTTATGTAGGATATCCTGGCAATAACATCCCAATCAAGCAATTGCACAAACAACAGCAGGACACTTCTGGCTGCTGTACTATGCTAAATCAAACAGAAATTTAGGCTTGATTGCAGACATCTAAATATTTAAATTGTGGTCTTCTTTTGTGGGAGTATTTCATAATCTGTACTATGGGTACAGACAACATAGATGAAGGAAAGCAGCTTAACTTAAGAAGCACTGAAAAATGCAAGCCTGATTAGAACAGAGACCAGTTCTTGGTGTGCAAAGCCTTTTTTTTGATAACCTTTTAAATAATTAAAGACATAAAATATGTTTTCCCTGTATGGGCTGTCTAACTATTTTTTTCTCTCCTCCTTATAGGACTTTGTCCGTGAGTTGCTGGGCAGGATAAGGGGAATGAGAAAACTCAGTGCACCAACCAAGAAGGGCCTATAATGGCTGCCTTGCCAACCATCAATCAACCATAAACTACGTCATCCCAGCTCCACCAAGTTAACCCACTCAACATGGACTTTCATCACACGGAATAACTTATCAAGACATAAGAGCATTAGTAACTATTCTGCAACCTGCAAACATGCACCATAAAATCCATGCATATAACACTAGTCATCTATTTCACACTCACATAGAATAACAAGGTGTATTATAATATTTGATTGTTGAAAGGTACGCAAGCAAAATCACGACACAGCCGATATGTTTAAATAGCATACAGACACAATAAGGTCAAACCCTTGAACGTGCCAGAACTGCATTAACATGAAAACCACCTAATTCCATATTTCAGAGCCATATTAAAACTTTTCAAGTCGATGCTATAATCCCAACAGCCATACAGACTAAAACACCAATAAATCTCAAAAAAGGGAGGTGGTAAAAACATGTTTGTACTGCAGTAGGTGTGAAATTAGCTGTAGCACTATGTAAACACAGTGCTTCATGATTTTTATTTTCTTTTTTACTGAAGTGTTTTGCTGTTACTTTTTTTTAAAGTACTGTACGTTGCCATTTATTGTTCATGTGATTGAAATGTGGTCCTCAACGGTTTTTGTTTTTGTCCTGCTTTCAAGTCAACCTCATTATCCTTACTCTGTCAGCGCTTGCATATGTACAGTAAAGGAGCTCTGTAGTTTTATTTTAAGTTAATTTCAAAGCACAGAGCGTGTTAATACATCAGTTCTGTCCTTTTGTGATGTGTAAACTCTGGAAAGAGTAGGGACATTTTTAGCAAAACAGGCTAAAATAGAGTGAAGATTTTTTGCCATTTACCCACCGTTCTAGAACACTTTTCACTACAGCAAGGCATGATGGGTGTTGTAGTTCTCTGTATGAGACTACAAAACCTGTATGATTGGCAGCCTTTCACTTATCATGTTGTTCATTGCTCTTCCTCCAGCTATTTCACCAGAATACATATCAGTTGGTGGTTTAGATTCAAGCACAAAGCCCAAACATTGCAGTTGTTTCTCACACCCTGGTTCACTTAACTCTGCTAACTTGCCTCTCTAATAGTGGTTGATGTTGCCTTTAAGGACATTCAGGATCAGTCCACCTATTTCTCAGCACTGAACCTTAACTACTGACAACCTAAAGGCAAATAAGATTGAGTCATAACCTGAGGACCACTTGAAACTTCGACACTTAAACCTGTCAGGTCCTGTAAGGGAAGGTGTGCCAAAACTGGGAGTATTACATCCTAAATGTCATACGTCATGGAGGCATTAGTGTGACATGGCATTTCCACAGAGATTGTTTAAGTTTTTTAAGCATCTTCAGGTTGGTGCAGAACTTTAAGCTGTTTAAAAGTCTAACTTTTCCAGGTTGCAGAAAATATATATTGTAATTGCAGAATCCCAGGTTTAAGAGGTGGATTTAGTTATTTATTGTTGCGCACCAACACACTCAAAAACCTGTAAGCTGTGGTACAATCATGACTCTGTTATGAGGTTGGGCCCAGTTTCATTTCCGAGCATTCATTTGTGAACCAGCCGGAATGGAGCAGGACCTAAACCTGCCATGTGATAAACCCTCAGCTGCCAAAGACAAAAGCAGGGCAATGTTTGATTTTAACATAACACTTGCAAAGCACCCGTCTTGCATGCTAAACAACAGAGAAAAACATTGATAAAGAGTATAGATATTATGAACTTATAATCAAGCAAAAAATACTTTTTTGACTTAGCTACCATGTATGACTTTGTAGAACTTTTGTGTTGAAACAACGTGGCTGTCACGTTGGAGAGAATCCAGGAAATTAAAAAAAAAAAAAATGGTGCTGTTTTTGATGTTCTTCCCAGGTTGTATAAAGGCGTTTTCACTGTCGATCGATGCCAGAGAAATGTGTCCATGAGAAATGTGTCTATCATTGTTGATGGAATGCAAACAGTCTGAAGTGGCGTCCTCTTTGCATCTCCTTTCCTCAAACTAAACTGGGTTGGATGGGTGTCACCACACATTTGATTTGTTGAAAAAAGATCATGTGTTTTCTGGATCAGTGGACTGGAAGGAAAAGTTCAGGAGGAAGCCATTATAGGCAACTGAGATGCATTCAGGCTTCATGTCGAGGTACTCCGTAGGATTTTCTCTGTCAAGAAACAGTTCAGGGGCAATAGGTTGATATTTTATAATTTATGGGATTTCATGTGGAGAGTATTTTGAAAGTGTCCATACTAGAGAGCTTTACGTTTGCATGTATTTTTAAAGTGGCATGTGGAGGGGGAACATTTTGTTGGCCCAAAGGTTTTTATTTCATGAAATAAACACTTTCCTTTTTATACCTTTTATTAAGACTAAAATATTCAGTTTTTCAGCTGCAGTTTTGTTTTTCTGTACATCCACAATAAGCGTTCTTGTTTTTAAAATGTAATGTGGTGTGTGGTTTGTTTTTGCTGATAATAAAAATGCAGAATGACTCTGTACTGTTTAAAAAGATGTCCTCCCTGTGTATTTTTTCATATGTGCTTTATTGAAACAATGGAGGAGATAAGTGTTTGTATCTTTACAGTGGCTAAATAAGGTATGTGCCATTATTCAGATGTGTTGTGTGTCAGCACAGTGGGTATATTAGAGCATCATGATTGCCAATGTGTTCCTTCTCAGTGCCACACTGTGTTGCAGTAGTTTAGTAGGACAGTCCTGTGCGCTGTCTGATTCTGTAAAGAGCTTATCACGGTATGACATTATTGCTCATTGTGCGCATGAGTAGCCCTTCTCTGCGGCATGTCTAGCCCCATATGGACCAGCCTACTGGCCTACTGTACATTGTTGCTAGGTAGAAAGTGTTCATCTGTCTCTGGGAAAGCAAAGACTATGAATGGTCATTATGAGAATGCTAAGAAAGAATAATCACAATGAAACGTAAAGTTACATAATCTTGATCTGTGAGGGAACATGTCAACCTCACTGCAAACCAAAGCTCATATAATTTTATTGCTAAAGGGAAGTCATGTGGACGAATACAGGCCAGTTTAAGAGGAGACAGACATTTGGTGAGGGTGCCGCAGCTTTTATTCCCACAGAGGCAACATGATAATGAATGTCTTCTGATTTACTCACACACATTCCCAAACAGCCTTTTTTAATTTTTTTTTATAAATTGACAGTGTACAGCTCGAACATAAATGTCACCATTTGATGCACTGTACCAGATTATAACTTCAAGCTAATTTGATCTGCAGTCCCTTGAGTAAAGAAACAACACAATAACAAACAGTACAGAGTAAGAACAACATACAAAAGTTATACAAAAAAGAACACATCAGACACACATTTCAAAACTACACACAATAGCACATCACAAATGTATGCTTGTCAAATAAAAGTAAGTCATGAGGACCGTAAGATAAAATATCAAAATCAGTGAGTGAGGAGCTGAGCAGCTTTTAACAGACTTTTTAAGTTGGAAAGTGAAAGTGCTTATAGAGCTGCAGCTCACACAAAGTCATGTGGTGGAGAATGGGACAAACCACTTAAAATTTTATAAACCCGGCACAAATTTGAAAAAAAAAATCTAAAATTCTCAAAGCTCAGTAAGTTGTGTTTCTCCAGCACCCTACAGTGATGGAAATGCATTAGCTTTTTGTCCAGAGTCAAGTCAAGGACTCAAGAGATTTTATGGCTGTTTCTCTAGCCTGCTCCCAACATGTTATGCAATAACACATATGGGAAAGAATCACATGATGCATAAATATCTTGGCTACATCCAGAGAGAGCCAGTTTCTAATATATCTAAAATTCGCTAAGTTGTACTTTATGATGTTAAGCTTTTTTTTAAAACATGTTTCTTAAAGTTAAATTTTAAAAGTTAAGTTTTAAAAAACATACCTTTTGTCTTGTTTACATTTAGACTCTGACATGATTGATCAAGCCAATGTGTGATCCTTTCCAATGCATGTTAGCTTGCACATGTTAGCTTGGCAGCTGCTAACTCAGCTGTTTTTGCATGCGTGTATACAACAGTGTCATCTGCAAATATATGCAGCTCATAACACTGTTGAGGGATATATATATATTAATATATAGGCTAAATAATAGGGGACCTAACACTGAACCTTGTGGAACACCCATTGTGCACTTCATGTTACTGGAAAGTATGTAACAAACTTTAACACATTGCATCCTATTAGATAAATAGGAAGACATCCATGCCAGTGCTCTTGATGAGAAGTTAAATTTAGAGTCTTGATGTTAGAAAATCATGATTGACTGTATCAAATGCTTTAGGCGGATCTAAAAATACAGCACCAACTACTCCTCCTTTATTGAGCCTTGATTTAATTTGCTCTGTTAAATGCGCAGTAGCAGTTGTAGATTTGTTGTAGTTGTAGATTTCACTGCAGGACACAGAGTTGTACATCTACTGCTGCTGCGCGTTGGTGAGGAACAGAAAGCCAAAGCGGTGCCAGCGACTGTGCAGTGCAACAAATGCTGTGTGCGCCTTTAAATTCCATGACCCACTTTTCACAGCTGGGGCTGGCTGGCAGGGAGCGCTCGTGCACGCTGCCTTGAATAATTGGGACTGCAAGGTGAATGTGAGGAGAATAGTTAAGGACGGGAGCTTCCCCCCGCCAGCGTGCCAGTCAGCTGGCTGCACACCAGCAAATCTCACACCAGCAGAGTCCTCAAGTCACTGTCGGTCATGTTTCGGAAAATCAGAACCGATGTGAATGGAAGTTTGACAGAAGGAAGGATTTTTGAAATGAAAAGGAGATTGGCAAGTGTGAGGGGGAGCCATTTTTATGAGCTAATATCAAATTTATGTTTATACTGTTGAAGCCACTGCAAATTTTCAAGCAATACAGCATATCTACTTATGTGAAATAGCCCTGCAAACCCTACTGTAAATTTTATGTCTTCCCATCCCCCTCTTCATTTTCACATTCTCCTTCTTGATCCTATATATTCCTCTCCGCCCTCCTACTCTCTTCTACTACTTCTACCCCTCTCCCTTGTGGATACAGGGATTCATCATGCCAAGACATAGAGAGAGAGGGAGATCATATTGAAAATAGAAAAAGACAGACAGACACTACATATGACTGGGGAGGTAAAGAGAGAGATTAGAGATGGGGGGCAACACCAGCAGCGTCTCCCCTGTTCCCTACAACTGGAAGATACAGTAGATCTCATCTTGTCTCCACTGCTGTGGAACCTAACCGCAGCATCAGATAAATTACTGAGGCGACATGTCACGCTGCTGGAGCTCGCTCATTCGTTCACATGACAGGCAATTCAGCCATACAGCATCACTTATTACCAAGACAGAGAGAGAAAGAGAAAGGGGGGATGATGTTTTCTTCTGTCACCTCCATGATACAGGGCTGTGTTTACTCTGCACACTAGACCTGCACTAGACAGGAACATTACTAGAAACAATAATAATAATAAAAAGTAAGGTTACCCAAATTAAGTAATTTTGTGTAACCAGCAAGAGTTTTACTAAATATTTTATCCTTTTCCAACTTCAAGTACATCTAAATCCCTGGAAACAACCTTCATTCTTCACTTTATAAATACTATATAACACACATGCACGTGTTCCACTTACACAGCTTGCGTGTGTGTGTGTGTGTATGTGTGTGTGTGCGTGTGTGTGTGTGGAGCAAAACCTGCAGTGCATCTCGTGGGAAATCTTGTTAATTTCACTACACTGAGCCCATTCAATTTTCCAGCACTCCAGACATAAATGTTACAACTCATGCACTTCATGCAGAAAAAGATGTAGGCGTGTACAAGTTTACAGACTTTGTTGCCAACCCTGACCATTTCTACAGTTACTACCATTACTACTACTACTACCGCTGGAGGCAAATATACACAATAGATCTGACTGAAGATGTCGGGATTGCCTTTATGCAGCCATCTGAAGCAGTTTCAGTAAGAATCAAATCCTTTATACTATCATTTATTTTAGTTAACTGCTGTGTGATTACTCATGGTAGATGATTGAGTGAACAAAGTAATATGGTAGCCATTGTATTGTACTAATTAACTTATGAAATATTATGATGCATAATTCACTATGCAGTTTCAGGATTGAACAAGAGCCCTACTTTCCATCCCCTTTGTTTAGTTATTATACACTAGATAGTTTTACATTAATAATGTATCTACAAGATTCTTAAGAAGTCAAACATGATTATATAGACACTATTAGTTCTTATTACTGTTTTTTGTATTATCCCACATCATTAGAATAGAAAAGTAAAGTACTAGACAATATCAGTGGGGATGAGTACAGAGTCCATCTAAATCTCGTGTATTTAATGCCTTGTAGTTCAGCAGGCCGTATGTTCACCCAACACAATAAATGCCTGGATATCAGACAGTAAACACTGCTGTTATGAGCACGGTGCAGACAATACCACTGTGACCACCCGAGGGATTAATTGCAGGGATTTAGAATTAATAGCACTATTTACTTGGGTCACATAGCCATATGTCTGCTGGCCTGTTTGTGTACGAACTACTTTGTTTTTGAGGTTTGTTTTCCTTGTTGTGATTGGCCCATTATGTGCATACTCAGAGGGATGAGATAGGTCAGCTGTAAAGAATACCATACCTAGATACAGTGTACAATGTCTTGTTGTGTGGGTGTAATGTTTTTGTAAGTGTGTGCCGAAGGCAAGGCAAGTCTATTTAGACGACATGGGGGGAGTTCCTGGTGGGGGATCTGTCTTTCTGCAGGGAGTGAGTTCAGATCATTCTCCATTATGCCATCTGTTTCTAGTGAATTATGCAGAGACAGAGATAATTAAAGAGGTTATTAACATTATGCTACCAAAACAACACAGACTACATGGTTAGTCTCTTACAAGTGAACAAACAACATCCGACATGAACAACAGCATTGTACAACAGGAGAGAAAGGGTTTAGAATTGCAAACTATAGTTAATACTTAATCTGTACTTGAAGAATACGTTGTTGTTGTTTTTTAAAAAGACTGACCTACATCTTCTTATAATAAAACAATGACCAATAAAAGGAGCATGAATCCTCCGAATCGCTTCTGTGTTTTTTTTAAGAATGACATCAGTGAGGCTAAAGAAACCGGTCTCAGTTGTCAAATCAATGACATGAATGACGTGTTGCTAGGGAGAGATGGTGCTGTCTGCTGCTTAAAAGGTAATAAGAGGATAAAGAGACAGTGCGACAGAGACAAAAGTAGTGAGAGAGACAGAGGTCGAGGCAGACGGAGTCAGTCTTAAAGGAAAAGTGATAAGATAAAGAGACAGGAGTGAAAAACAAGTCCAGATTATATAAATATATGCTGTACAGTGTGGTGCAATCATGGCAGTAACAATTAACCTCTCTGGGTCCCTGCTGTAGTTAATCATCTGCCTTCATCTCTGCTGTGAAAGCACTGTTACATTATGCGGATTGCTAGATAACATTAACAGTTATTCTGCATGGCAGTGTGCTTCATTATTAATGCCAGAGTACGTGTTATTTTATCTTCATGGGAGCATCAGCGGGCGTCATGTTAATGTATCTGTATTCAAGAAAATGATTAAGGTTGTAAGTTGTGTGAAAAATTGCAGATAAACTGTGAATATCCATCACTAAAGTGATATTGACACTGAACTGACATCTGTTTACTTGCATTTTCTGTTGATGAGATGAGTCTTTTGTAGGTGGCAACGTGTTACTATCGTCAGTATAGCAGCATGTCTCTACAAGCCCGTTGCAAACTAATTTTTGCAGTCTATGCATTGTTTACTTAATTATCTCCTAGATTTTCTACACTCTATGTTCTACAACACGTTATTAGCTGCTCTGCTGCCTTCAACTGCTCCCACAAATATTGCAATTACAGGTAGAGCATGCTTCAATGGTCTCGTACAGTTATAAATACAAATAGGAAAGTTTATACACCCAAGAAACCTCAACATGACGATGTAACAATACTAATTTGATTTGATCTGATTTTTTTTAAATGAAATTTTCAGTGGTGGTAGTCTCAACAATGATTTTGGTGATTTACCTTAGTTAAAGCTTTAGTTAAAGAATAGTGCCCTTTTCAAAAACTTTAAAGGCTCTACAAGACTATTTTCTCATCCAGCTTCTCACTATGAGCGATGTGGCCCTAGATGAGCACAAAATGTTCCGTTTTGATTATTTCATATTAAGAATTTTGTGTTTTTGTCTGTGCTCATAGGTTTGAAGTGAGTGGCTCAGTTGGAAAAAGGTGAGATACATGCATGCACCAATCAGGATTTAGCTTTAAAAAAATAAACAACAACAAAAAAAACTGAATCTGACTGTTTGTTTATGTTGCCAGGCCACCAGCAATCAAATATGATGAGGTTTTGACTGTTAAACTCATAATAAATATACCTATGGATGTTTTTTTCCCCAAACTGAAACGTTGTTGGTCATTTTTGTTGCTCATGGATATTTAATATCATATAGAAAGACTTAAGATTTGAAACCAAGATTTAAGGGGCTTTAGTACCAGAGCCCTCTACATATAAAAAGATACACTTTCTCCTTGGATTGTTTATCCTGCTTGTTAAACCTGCCTGCTTAATCTGAAAACTTATATGACCCCCACCCTGATTTCTGCAGGGCCGTGCAATGCACACAAATTAATCCAAATGAACCAGTGAAGAGCAAAGAGGCAGCTTGTCCTCAAAATCAATCAGTTCCTCGATCTGCTTATTCCCCAAGAGCACGCCCCCATCCTTACTTGATTGTGGTCTTTCATGAAGAGCCCTGAGCGTTAATCAACGGAGGATCAGCATCCCAAAGTGGAAATGTGTGACATCAATTCCCTTCAAATCTTGTACACATTTAGGTCAAGCAGACACACACAATCATTCTGTGTCTTTCCTCACTTCAGGGCAGCAACGATATACTGTACACATATATATACTGTCTATGCATGCAATGCAGTGTGTATATTTTCATGATGTGGATTTATTGATGAGCCATCAAAGCGCTGTTTCTGTGAGGGGAGAATCCCAAGATCCCAATCCCATGGGAACCAATTACAGACAGTTTGGAGAGGCTTTCATCCTGCACATGTGAACACATAACACATCTGACCCTGAAGGTCTCCCCAAGCTTAATCACCACCTACTGACTTTAACTCTGTACCTTATGTTTAACCTTCTTGGCTTCTGACACAAACAACATACAACAATAAAAAAAACAGAACAGACATTAGCCACAAAAACAAAAAGAAGAGGAGCAGAAGGTGGCTTTGTCCGGAGGGGTTTGTCTGAAAAACAAGCAGGGAAATGAGGGGCTTGGGTTAAACCTTTTAAGTAAGACCTCATACAAGGAGACTGTTGCCAAATAGAGCTGAATAAGTAAAAGCCGCTGTTTGCAATCACCAGTTTTTCCATCCTCTCATCTCCCTGTCAGACACCACAGAGGCACTCAGAAGTGTGTGTGTGCGTTTGTCTTTCTCTTTGTCAGTATGTGAGTATATACCTACAGGCCAATATCTCCTCCCTCCACCTCCTCCATCAGTGGAATTGCCAAACAGCTGGTTGCTATGGTTGCAGTTCTCCCTGCGCCAATCTGTAGCCATTTTACTGGGGGTTAAAGAGGGGGGGGGGGGGGGGGGGGGGGGGGGGGGGGGGGGGAAGTCTGCACAGTCTGGCAAATAGCAATGATATGAGCAGAGATTAGCATACATTCAGCCAGGAACAGCAAATCCTCCTCAAATATTACTGGGTTAGTTGAAGTAACACTGTTCTTTTTTATTTCTGAATCACGTCTCATTTTGTCAAATTGAAATGCTTCTTTGTTGAAGGGTAACTGTGAGGTGAAACACTCAATGAGACAATGAGATGGGGAATATCAGAAATATAATTAGCTTTGACATTTGATTTCAGAAAAATGCCCATTACATTTAAATGCAATCTATTTTTATTGACATTTGTGGACAAAACTAGGTTTTGGTAAATTAATATATCTGTGGTAAAATGTGACGAATGAGTAAATCAAAGCTACTGTTAGTTACACATGCATTAAATATTCAATACCTCATTAATTTAATAGTTTTAAGATTTTCTTAATCTGGTGGTGTTCAACATATTTTATTGATACCAGTGAAAGCCTAATGAAAAAGGCAGTGAACCCCTATAGTTTTGATGAGTTACAGATTTTTAATGTGGGAAGAGAGCTCCCTCTGTTGGTCCAAAACTGACACTGCAAAATGTTAATTTTCTTCATCACTTACCTGCAAGTAAACCTGACTGTGGTCCCCTCTGGCCTCAGCACCAAGGTTATGTGTGAGGAGGTTATGGACGACTGCTTTTAAATAATTAGTTGAAATTGTGTTCTATCCTATGGTGAAAAACATCTCAAAATATACATATGCACAAAAAAGTGATAGTGCCATTTTTTTTCCATCCAAGAGCCATCAAGACATTTTTGTTTAAAAACACCTTTTCAGCTTTTATCATCTTTTGTAAGTTGTATGAGACATCAGAGGAATATTTTTGATCTCCAGTTAGCATGAAATTGATGTTAGAATTTGCAGGCAAAACTAATTTCCTTTGACATTATCAATCCTCCAAGACTTTGACAATGGATTTGATGGACAATGGGACTTCAAAAGGTCATTCTTAGAAAACAATGTTGTGTTTGTCCCTCTAAGTTTGTGTTATCCAGGCGTGAAACTGATGGATTACTGTTTTGTTTAATTGATTTGGTGAATTATTTTTGTGATTCACTATAATGTGTTATATGTTGGTGTCATACATTTAGTTGTACTGCATCATTGTGTGTTTGATTTATTGAAGTGCAAACTGCCCTCAAACTAGTCTTTCATTCCTCTTGGAGATTTTAAAGCTTTATTATCTCATGTTTTTATGATTTTTATAACCGTTTTTATTAATTCTTTGTTGATATGTAGTTGTTGCTGTTTGCTGATTGTGTTCTTGTCTTATGAATGTTTCTTGTTCTCAGGTCTTTCTTGAAAATTGTTCTTAATCTCCATGAGACTGCCTGATTAAATAAAGATTAAAATTTTAAAAAATTGATCTTCTTTTTTATATTATTACACATAAAAAGAGTTTTATTGAATTTTTACAGACACTGGGTTCATAGCAAGGACTTCTGTTGTTGCCTAATTACCAGTAGATGTCAGCATAACACTTTATAGACTTGAGACCATGTAGTTTCACTTGTATACCTTGTCCTATCTCAAACTTCAAGAGTATATCTTTTCCACGCACTACAATATCCTTATTCAGACAAAGATTAACCAAAACCTATTTGTTTTTCTTAATGCATGAAGACTAATTCCTGCAGGTGGCCCAAGCTGAAGCAAATGTGAGACTGATTGAGAACAAGTGAGATTAACTGGCACTCACACACGTGGCAATTATCTGTGCAAGAATCCATCAGTGCCTCCATTTCCTTCAGAGACTCTTGAGTTTTTGGTGTCTGCAGGAATATTATGTTAATTTTTTATAGAGCTACCATAGAGTCCATCTTACGTTATGGTCTTACCAGCCGGTTTAGAAACCTAACCCTCAAGTGTAAAGCTCAAACATTAAACCTGGTTAAAATGGCAGGGAAGGTTATGGGAATGCCCACACCACTCACGCCCCAAGACATTTTGTGCAGCCCACTATTCAACAGGCCAATAGGATTTTATCTGACCCTTCCCATGTGTTGGGAACTCTGAGTATGTTTTAATGAGCTCTGGAAGGAAGTACAGGCTCCCTTTGTGTAAGGGCAACCATAACAAACATTCATGCGTCCTCTCTGTCAGTTAAACTTATTAATGGGCAACTTCTGGAGGACAGACAGAACAGCAGGAGGCTCTAAGATAACTGAAGGCTCCGCCAATCTTGCTTGCAAAGCATGGAAAGTGAGATGTGTTGTTGTTTTTAATTTATATACTAAGATGTGTATGTTCTGAGAAGCATGACTTCAAATCTCTGCAAGTTTTAACACAGCGAATGGCTTATGGCTAATAAGTGGGTATACTGTAAATCATCAGAAAAAGAGGTGGGTATATTCTGTTTACCTGTGTATAACCTCCACTACACCTCTGGCTTTGTGGCTAATTTGCTCGGTTGTTTTATCCCAGACTAATCTTTGCACGTCTGTCCTTTTTTAATGTGTTTTTTACTGTAATGTGCAGCAGTTCCCTTGATCCAAGACAATTTTCTTCTGTGTCTGAATAACCTAATTAGTATAACGACATATTATCAGTTTCATTCATGCTGCTAAACTGATGTTTACATGTGTCGTCCCCCACCTGTCCGTAGGAGGGTGCCCGGTAGTGTCTCGGGATCTTTCCAGCAGGTCGCTCCGGCTGCCTGCCGTTGATCCCTCTCAGCTGACGTCAGGAGAAATGGCGGACCAGGATGGCAGCGACGCATCTCCTCCCGAGTCCCAAGGTGAGTTCTTGCAGACATGAAAACTTTACTTTGACCAACTTTTTTGTCTTTAAATGGACGAACTGTTAAACTAAATCACGAGGTGTCGGTTAGCGGAGGGACTTTAGTGTATTTCGTCGGTGTTTGAACGGTGACGCTGAATTAAAGAGAGACTCAAGTATTCCGAGCCGCCGGGTCACGGGAGTGGGATTAACTCACCCAACCGGTTGCTTTGCGTTTATTAAACACGACTTGTTGTTTAAACTACTCAAATATTTTCAGTTTTACCTTCGTTGCCGCAGTTGATAGACAGTTTCTGCTCTTTTGGCTCTGGCGGCAGACACCTGTTGCTGTCGTTAAAATGCCCCCTCAGTTTGACTGACAGGTGAATTACTGGAAATGGACAGCGAGCTTTATAATGTGTCTTCAGGCTACAACTGCACCCTGTGACTTTTAGCAGTTCTTAAACAGCTTTTTACCACAGTTCACACTTATATTTGGCTGGCTAATATCCCAAACTGTTGTTAAATACCGGATAACTGCACACCTGTGACACAAACTGTTAATTTATAGCAGGGCTGGGCAATATATCAATATTATATCGGTATCTTGATATAAGACTAGATATCATCTTAGATATTAGAAATCATAACATGGCATGAGTGTTGTCTTTTACTGGTGTTAACTGCATTACAGTAAAGTGATGCAGTTTTCTGAGCTTGCCAGACTGATCTAGCTGTTCTATTATTTGCCTTTACCCACTTAGTCATTATATCCATGTTACTGATGATTGTTTATCAAAAATCTCATTGTGTAAATATTTTGTGAAAGCACCAATAGTCATCCCTACAATATTGTCACAGTATTGATATCAAGGTATTTGGTCAAAAATATTGTGATATTTGATTTTGTCCACATCACCCAGCCATAATTTATAGCTGTTACTGTCATTTATAAAGTACCGTTGGGACTAGAGTCGCAACGATTAGTTGATTAATCGATTAGTTGTCAACTATTAAATCAACTGCCAACTGTTTAAATAATCAATTAATCATTTGGAGTCATTTTTTAAGAAAAAATGCTCAAATTTTCTGATTCCATCCCCTCAAATGTGAATATCTTCTTGTTTCTTTTGTATTCTATGATAGTCAACTGAATAGCTTTGGGTAGCTCAGGACACAAGAAGACATTTGAAGACGTCAGCTTGGACTTTGGGAAACAGTGATGGGCATTTTTCATAATTTTCAGACATTTTATAGACCAAACAACTGAAATAATTGACAGATCAATCGATAATGAAAATAATTGTTAGTTGCAGCCCCAGTTGGGACTCAAAATGACTAGTTGTACCATCACACAATACTTTGTTTAGCTACATGGCATGTAGGCTAACTTTGATTGACCTGTTAAGTAAAATATATTTCTTGTCTCAATTAATTGATACATTGTCAAGTGCTTAAGAATAACAAAAATCATATACTATAGTATGTCTGAGTGTGTGGGAACTGCTGTCTAATAATTTGCAGTAGCCTAAGCATGGAAGCATTGACCACTTATCACCAATGGTGTCGCCAAAATCGAGGAAAACAAGCATGTTATAACTGGTATGCCAATTCCACTTTTTCAACTCCATAACAGGTACTTTCCATCAGCTTTTAAAGGTAAAATACCTGCTGTGAAGTACATGATTGGGATGCAGTCAGAGCACTTCAACAGCACTTTTATTCCTATATCACACCTTTTTCACTGCAGACATTTTGACACGTCATAGCACAAAGACAATGGCTGAATCCCATTTAGCGTTTCCAAATTCATGACCCTGTTTCCTTGGACACTTGAGTGGAACTCAGCCATCGTTAATCACAGGTCCTGTTATGACAAGTCAAAATGTCTGCTGTGAAAAAGGCTTAAGTATTGAGTTACTTAGCTTAGCATAACTCTGGTGATTAAAAAAAGTATATCCATCTGCATAGTGGAGTGTGGTAAAAACACTTAAAAAGTTTATAAGGATTTTGGGTATCCTCTGCTGGATGATGCCAAAACTCACAAACTAGAGTCATTTTTGCTGTGGTTTGATCATACAGGCATTTACAGATCACTGCTATAAACTACTGGCTGTTCATTCATGTTTGTTCCAGTGTACATATAGTTTTTCCACATATTTGTTTTTTTTAAATGGAAATGATTGGTGGTGGTGGCAAATAGTGACATTTAATAGTCAAAGGTTTCATGAATTAAGCTTTAAAATCTAATGTAGTTAACAGGAACAGTTAGCAGCAGCTGTTACCAGCTAGCTCACATGTTTTCTCTTTGGAAATGTGCTGGTTATAAATGTGCTGTAGTTTGATATGTTTGGCTAGTCTAATCTGGAAAGCTTTGCTGCAGGGGTTGAACTATGCAAAGACACACAGGCTCAAAGTTTGACATGGAAGGTAAGGACATATGTTCAGAATATGTTTCAGTGTCAGTGAGTGATTTTTTTTTTTTTTTTTTTTTTTTTTTAGATAGGCCTTATAGTTATAGTTCATGGAGTGAGAAGAGCCATTTCTAACACACAAAATGCTCCACACAGGAGCCCCAGTCAGAGAGAAAAGAACATTTTTCACTGCAGACATGTTGACTAGTTAAAACAGGAAAAGCACAGGTGTTACTAACATCGTTAATGATGGCTTTGTTCTGTTTAATTGTCCCAGTAAGCCATGAGAGTGTGACTGAGTGAGCCAATATGCACAATGGCAAGACCCTGAAACTGAAGCAGATGAATAAAACTCAGCCATCATTCATTTTGTTATTTGCACCTGTGTTCCCTAAGTTTATCACACTCCTTTATCTTCATCTTTTATTTTGGAGAGTTTGGTCCACAACCAATACCATAGAAGCTTTGTCACCCAGTCAGTTTTCTTTCTGTCCTCACCATTATTATCCTCTCTGTTTTCCCCATGAATGCCCTCTTCCACCTAGAAGTAAATTTAATATGATCCTGCTGCAAACTCTCAGTATCCATTTTCTATAGCGTTGTGCATTCAAGCTTTCCAATTCTGCCACTAGCTCAGAATTCATAAACAACTTCTTCTTCCATGTGCATTATTAACTGTATCTCATATCCCCGTGCCGTGGTGAGCTCTACAAGATACAGAATCCACTGCACCTCTGATCACAACAGTGAGTCTGGATTTAACGTTTTGATCTCTGTATCCTACGGGATTATCGGATACTCTCCAAAATCTACTGCCATTTGACATCCAATAGGTGTCCCACAATGTGCCTGCATAAAAGTGCTTTGCCAGCTGTCTTTTCTGACTCAAGGGCAAAACCAGTTTTGATATCTCTTTCTGTATCAGCTGACATATAAAATTGTAACCAGTTGCTACTGCCAGACACCTCAGGGCTTGTTGAAAGGGGTGAATGTGTGGCAGTTTTTCTCAGGTTTTCATCTCTTCTTCTCCATTTCAGTAGTTGATCTTTCTTTGTATCATGGACACCTTTTACACACTTATTTTGTGTCATCCAGCTGATATATTTGGCCTACAGCTAGGCCCTATATTTCGTTTCTTTCTTTCTTTTCTTCTACAGATTTGTGCAAGGTCTTGGGATTATTATACTCAGTCCTGAGGCTCTTTGTTGCACCTGTCCAATAAGTAGTCATTGTAGTACAGTCCACACATGCTCTGACTGGCGAGAAGCACAGCCTTCCTCACCTACTGTACCACCATGATGATGTTATGTCCTGGTCTCAGTGGAGTGGTGCAGCTTTGGTGATAAATCATATTATTGTGTTCTAAGCACCTAGAAAAGTCTAGTGGTTCATTTTTAAAATATATTGAAAGACAATTGTCCTGTACAAGTTCTATTTATTTATAGAATTAAACTTAAAGTCCTCCTCCACTCAAAAAAAATGGTTTGCTTGTTGTTTTCTTCAGTTTGATGTTTCAGCTTCACTGTGCAGAATGATGTTTGTACAGAGTTTGACACTAGAAGGCTGTTTTCACATGAATCTGCTGAAGGGGTTAGTTTAGAGTGTGAACCTACTAGAGTTATTTGTGACATCACACTTACTTTTGAGCCAATCATGGTCCAGTACGCTACTTACACAAGTCTGATGTGGAAACTTGAAGCCTCCAGTGCACATACACTGAGAATTGACTTTACAGTGAAGAAGGGAACATCTTGTGTGAAAAATATTTGCATATTCATAGATTTGGGATTTTTTAAATGAGTGAGAAGGAGTAGATGTGATTGTAATATTTTCTAACTCGTTAACTAGGTCATTTATTCAAAGGAGCATCTTTATCTTGAAACAAGGGGAAGGCATCTTTGGTAATATGCTTTTTTTTTTGGGGGGGGGGGGGGGAAATTCATTTGTATTGGTCACAATATGTCATCTGTTCCTGTGTCTATGTGCCTCTCATACACACATTCAATAGGTGTGAGAAGGGTGTGTAACCTGGCCTATCCGGTTAAAGTCTGAGTGTAGGATTACAGCTTTACTCTATCCTGCAGGGACAAAGATCAGATTGCTCTTTCATGAATATGTCTGTTTGTGCAGCATGTGCTCCCTAATGAGATGACGCAGCAAATCTTATCCTGAATTCCTTTACATAATAAATATTTTAAGAAAACTGTGAACTGGGTGTGTTCATATTAAACTCTGCTGTAATACTCTATATTAGGCTATTTGCTTTGAAAAGGTTGACAAAAATGTAAGGTCAAGTACAAGCACCTGTAATGTGTTTGAACCAAGATGTCTATCAGTGGTTTTGTCTTATATCATTATGTCACCTCACTGTGTTGAACCACAGCGTCTTGGTGGCATTTACAGCTGTCATGCTGGTTGTTTAATCTACATGTATTTGCTTTAGTAGATGTGAGATATGTTTGCGCAAGCACATGCCACTATAAATGGTTCTTTGGACTTGTGTTTGCACTGTAATTGGACAGACCTCCAATAACCGTAATTACTTTGTTGCCCCTTTATTTCTTTATTTCTACCATCCATGACACCTGCACATCCTCTCTCTATGCCTCCTTTATTATTCACTCTTTCATATCCAATACATGTTGTGTTTGCACATGCAGTGTTATTGTATGAAATGATAGTGAAGCTCAACTCAGTGTCAGTTACTGCAGTGAAAGTTACTGCTCACATATAAATATTGACTGTGCTGCATACTTGTTACTTTTGGTCTCAGTCTGTTCCTGTAAAGAGCCAGCCAGACATTAATGAAAATATTTTCATAACGACTGTACAGCCATGTTATGTCAGACAGCTGAGGGCTGTTTAGGTGGAAAACGGGGTGGGGCCATATACCATGTGCTGTATGAACACACCCTTTCCAAAGAGGCAGCTCCAATACTGCGTTGTTTGGTTGGGTGTGTGCATGGCATAGACTGTATATAAAGATGGACAACGCCTTTTCACTTCCTAACGCTATGTAAAAGTGAAGCCAAAATACTGCGTTTTCGGGAGCTGCCATCTTGCTTGTGTGATGTCATTTGCAACCGGAGTCTGCGCAGTAGAGTCAGGAGTGCGGGATGACGGCTTCACAAACTGACTGACAGCCATCCCGCCACCGAGAGCCGAGTGAATCCAGGATGGGCGTAAACCAGCCAAAACCAGTCAGTAACTAGCAGCTACAGCTGGTAGTGAATCACAAATGAAAACGTACGTTAGCGTCTTCCTTCAGAAACTACTGGGTCACTCGGCTTGTTTGCCACATCTGACGGAGATTTGAGGGCAGCTGATGTCACACCCCCTTTTTATATCATCAAATAGCTAATTAAAAACAAACTTATCAGAAAAATGAGCACTTGAACATACATCAGCATGATAAGAACTAAAAATTATTGACCTGTACTTTGATTTTTTAGTTTGGCTCGTGTCCCATCCGCTAACATGGAGGGGGCGGGACTTATGACCTATACTGCAACCAGCCACCAGTGGGTGATCAAGATATTTTGGCTTCACTTTTGATGAGCTTTCATGTCGTCCATCTTTATCTACAGTCTATGGTGCATAGGCGTGCATGGTTAGCTGTGTGTGTGTGTGTGTGTATGTGTGTGTACACATTACATTAAAGCACGCCTGTCATCTGCTCTCCACCCTCCTGCCTCATTGGTCCATGTGCTGCTGTTGTCAGGGAAACTCTTTACCGGTACCAGCTCACCTTCCACCGCTGGATTCATACTGAATATTTTAACAACCCTGCTGCCCTCTGTTACCCTTCTATTTTGGGGTTCAAGTGTGTGCACTGTGCAGTCAGCGCCTGTGTGATGTGATTCTTCTGACAAGTTTGCATTTACTGTACAGGACAGACCTAGCAAGAGAAAGTGGAGGAAGGGAAAGGGGAGGTTGCAGTAACAGTAGTGACTGCAGCCGCAGCATCCCTTGAGGAGTGAGGGAATCAAGAGATGTGCAATCCATCTAGCTCTCAACCAAGCCAGTCTTGTGGATTAAGTCTTCTTTTCTAAGCCAGACTACAAGAGCTCATCCGCAGCAAGACTGTCTCACACTCTTTCTCTCTCTATGCCTGGCACTGCCATCACAGCCAGTATGGACATAGCACAGTGAGCAGCTCTGTTTGTGTCTCTTTTCACAGACTCCTTCACCATCTCTCTACTTTATTCTCTACTCATCTTCTCTACCTGTTAACTCATCTTCTTTGTCCTTTTCTGTCATCTTCCACGTTTGATTTCCTGTGTCTGTCCTGCTCTTCTTGCCCTGTCCTCCTCCTCTCCTTCCTCTCTCTCTTTCTGCTGTTTCAGACACAGAGCAGCAATGTGCAGCCAGAAGAAATTGCTGTTAGCATTAGCTTTTAGCTATCGACATCTTCACTGAGAAGGGAGCTTTTAGGGGTGACCCTGTCCATCCATCCTCTGGCAACCGCCACTGACCTGCCCTCCCCACCCACCACTGTAGGGTGGGATGGGCAGGGTTGGGTTAGTTAGCCAGGGGCTCGAGGGTTAGCAACAGGGCAGGAGATGCCAGACAGTAAGGGACGAGGACAAGGAGGAGGTGGGGGCGAGTGCTCGCGGGGCAAAAGGAGGCTGAGGAAGGGAGGCAGCCGTTCAGCCATCCCCGCACTCTTCACCATCACTGAGGAAGAGGAGGGACAGAGACGGAGAGATGCTTGCAGGAGGAAGAAAAGAGGTATGGAGGAAAAGGATAGAGGAAAAAGGAGGAATGTAAAGTGTGGGGCGAATGGCATTATGAATTTGCATGCTCTGGTACCGTTAAGCTACATTTAAACTATTGAGTACTGTGCGTGTGTGTGTGTGTGTGTGTGTGTGTGTGTGTGTGTGTGTGTGTGTGAGAGAGAGAGTAAGAGGAAGAGAGATAGGAAAGGAAATCGAGTGAGGGCATTAACATCTGGGACAAAGAGGCTACTGGGGCAGAGAGATGAGTCTAGAGACTCACAGCAGTAGAAAAAAAACCTAAAGTGGTGAAGCATTCAAGACAAAAGTGTGTGTTTATTTGTTAGTATGATGATACAAATGACTGGAAATGTGATAGTGAAGAAGTCTTTTGTTCAATTTTCTCTGCTCTGTTAGTGAGGTCTAGCAGAGCCTGCTGTGCTATCAGGATGTGCATGTGATTGTGTGTATATTTCTTTGCTTGTTTTTATTGCACAGTATGTTTGTACTCTTGCTCTTGCGGATGAAAAGTCCCCTTAACCCATCAAGCTCAGCCAGCCGGAGACAGGTGGCTGACAGGTCTGATGAGAAAGGCAGAGTTTGTGTGTATGTGTGCAGAAACCAGCTGACAAGGCAAGATCAGGTCAACAACACAAGGGCAGCAGATGAGAGTGAAGGTGCAGTCCACTTCACACGTGCATGTGGTTGTAATGCATCAGTAAACAGGACAGCATGTGTCTGCAGTAACAGCAGATATAAATGTGCAACAAATGATTAACTTTCACTTCAGCCGTTCTTTTCTTGCGGAACTAAACTGCATGAAATATTTAAGTTAGTGTTTATTTAGTTATTATTTAGTTTAGTTATTAAGTCATTCATTTCATACCTTTTAATTTTATGTTGATAAAAGATAGTGCGTCCTTTGTGAGGGCCAGTTGGTTTCAGCAACTCGTTTGTCTGACTTCAGATAAGATACTGAAGTCTTGGTAGAGAACTACAAAAAGTAGAAAAAGATTTGGGTAATGTTTTATGGGTAGTGTAGTATTGCTTGTGAATTTGAAAGTCACAGGCCTGGTTTGGCTTTTTATGTTCTTCCTGAATCTGCCACTCTGTAAACAGAGTAATAAAACAGTAACGTTAAGTCAGCTTGGATAAGTTTTAATGTCCTTTCATCCTTGTTTCACCCTTTTCACTTGATTCTAGTGATATAAGGTTTTACTTGTATAACGGATTGATTGAGGACATTTTCATCTTTGACTTAGTTGAGGTTGATAAAATATTATAATGTAAAAACTAGGTTTTTATGATTTTCACCCATATTCACTCAGCTTAAGTCTCACAAAGCTAACCTGACTCCATACAACTAAATCATGTATGTCTGAACCCGCTATATAATATAGAAAGAACAAGACAAGAAGTTGGTCTGATTTCTAAATAATTGCATTTCCTTGTAGTGTCAGACATTCTCTTTCAGGTTTTTCAGTGTCCTCATGGGAGGAAGCCCTCATGTGCGGCTCACTTAAATCATTAATAATAGAGGAGAGTAGACAGAAAAAGGATGACACGAAGAGATGATTGTGAGCTCCTGCAGCAAGCATTATCTCAAGGTATCAGGTGACTGCCGAGTTGTTCAACACTTGTCTTTATCTTAAACTTACAATCATGCTTTGATGCTATCCTTGTTTCAAAGATGCTAAGATGTACACCAGTGTGGCTATTATGCATGGTAGAGGTGTAAAAGAATGGTTTCATTTTCAGCAGTTGGATGGAGTTTTGATCGACATAGTAGATCGACTCTGTTGATGCCTCATAACATTTTAAATGTAAGCTCTGAACAAATACCAATGACCAAAAGTTTCTAATCAGTGTTTTTTATGAAACATTCAGACTTCTTAGAAACATCTACTAGGAGAGATTTAGATCCTGCAAAACTGGATGCAATTTCTGTCATTTGTGGCCGTTATGTCCAAATATTGTCAAAAACCATAATTGGTGATAGAATGACTGTAGATATTCCTCCCATCGTCTGAGCTGCAGCCTCTACCTGTAGTGTACAATAAATGATGTGAAGTGCTCTGTAAAGTAGCACCCACTCCTCTGGCACCTGTTATCCAGGCCTGAATGGCTGTCTTGGGGCTGGAAAGGAAGACTCCCACCCCTGCCCCCTTACCTCTCTGTTGGCTGGAGCTTAGAGTTTAGCTTAGCATTAGCAGCAGCTAATCCTCTCAGGCTACAGGGGAGGCAGGAGCCACACAGCGTGCTTGCTTGCTACCCACTGGCCCGGACAGCACAGCATTAATCGCTAACTCTGACCGTTTAATCTGACCGCCAATGAATGCAGATAGATTGGGGGTGGGGAGCGTGCACGCGCACATGCACACACACACTTAGACACACCAGCACTTGGGGAGGGAGGGGCAGATTAAACAGTCACACTCTCCCTATGTCTCACTCTCTGTCTCTTTTACACGCAAATATACACACACACACACACACACGGACACACGGACAAAAGGATGGGGGTTGGAGAGCCGCCACAACCTGTCTCACACACAGTCGGCTCTCAACAACAGTGATATCGACCAAAGCTGACCTCTCTCTCTCTTCCTGCTCTCTCCCTTTACTCTGGGAATAGTTGGTTGAGTTTTGTGCAAGTTCTTTTTCAGTTGCTTGTTTTACATCTTTTTTTTTGCTTTTTCCTTCGTCCCCCTCACCGCACCATGGACTTTGGATTTGAGCTTATCTTTCGCTATGTAGGATGTGTTCAGGAAGTAGGAACGTTGATTCTGGCACTCCAATCTGACTAGTCAGAGTGGAACACGAGCCAGGGGTTCAGCAGGTCCCATCCTGGGATCACACCCCTGGAATCATGAACCCAAATCCAGGTAAAGACTTTGTCAACGCAACTTCTGCATGTTTCACTGATAAATCGACACAGGTTGCAGAGTGATGAATGAACACAAGGATAATGTAGTCTGTAAGTATTTATAGCTATTATGGCTTTGTACTCCAGCACATTGGATTTAAAATGAAAGCATGAATATGACATTAAATTGCAGGCTTTTATCTTAAATTCAAGTTTATTTACAGTTCACACAACATGATTGTTGCACTTCCCAAACCTGACAGCTGAAAGTCAACACTTAAACCTCACAGCCATTGTTTCATTTGAAATCCGGTTTGCTGGAGTAGAGCCAAAATATGAAAAACACATCACTGTCCTAATACTTGAGGACTACACTATAAAATCTGCCTATGTCTAGTTTCTTACTCAGAAATGGAACATTTGTGATACTTAAGTACTGTTGCACCCTGTGTGCTTGTGAGTCTGACTTTTAATATGGTGTAGTTTCCCACATTTTTTGGATAATTGTTATAAATAAGATATAAATAGTATTGCACTGTATGTGTGGCAAATCATAATATAGCACTAAACTCAAAATAAAACTGACTATTGGTTTGCAAAGGCGGTTAAACTGCCGTCTAGTGCGCTGAGCCAAATATACGAAGTCATTTGAGGTTTGTTTGTTTAATGACCTCTGCAACAGATGGACGAGGCTGTGAGGTGAAGTGGGAGGAAACAACTGCACCAGAAATTAAGTCCACCACATCACTGTGTTGATTCATTGCAGGCAATGGCGTATAGGGAGGCAGTGAACAATTATGTTTTTTGGGAGCGTCGTTTTATGCCTTTATTAGCGAATCAACAGAGGGATGACAGGAAATGAAGGGAGAGAGAGATGGCGAACAACATGCAACAAAGATCCTCGGCTGGACTTGAACTGGGGATGTCACGGTTCATGGTCGGCACCCCAACCAAAAGGCCACCAGGCCATGCGTGAAATCTTTGCAAAGTTCAGTTGGACAATGAAGATCCTGTGTCTCTAGGTCTTAAACCTGCCATTTTGTCTATATAAAGAAATTATTTCATTTGGAATATGGAGTTTGTATTCCTGAAGGAGAGGGAGGGAGTGAAAATGTGGAAAAGTTCGGTTAGCAACCCTTTTTCCAAGTATAAGAGTTGAAGCTTGACATGAAAATGAAAAGTGTAGATGTGAAGTTTGAACACATGGATCCAAAGGTTATTGCTCCGCACTTCATAACTACAATGTTTGTGTAGACACTAATTGATTCCCCTTTTGAATGCAGGATTTGGGGTTTGGGAATGGTAAAGATGGTTGGGCACTAAAAGAGTTTCAATAATTGCAACTTCTAGGTCAGTCTATATCCAAATCATTCATCTCTGTAGACTTTTCACAATCTCCTCTCTTTTATGAGGCTTTATTTAATTCCATTTGGAAAGTAATGCTATTTTAGCTAACGTAAAACCCTTTGCTGCCCTGATCTGCACACAGTGTCATCTGGAACTCGAGCCACAGGGTGCCCTTTGACCTCAGTTCACCTCCTCTATATGCACAATGACCCCAGTTCATTAGTTCATTGCTTTCTATTCATTTGGTAAACCCTGTCTGGGAAACTTGGCTATGTGAGGCCAAGATGGAGCCCGGGAATACCCACTGACTTTCTTTAGGATAGTCAGTCACAGTGAGCTCCTCATGTTTCAGGGTCATGCAGCAGGCTATCCGTCATCATCATGGTTTGCTTAATTTAGTCTAATTGGCAGTGTTGTATCACACACACACACACACACACACACACACACACACACACACATTGTTGACATGGCATCTTTCAACATCCATGAATTATAATATAACATGAGATATAATTTGTATTGTGTGCGCAAATAATCTAATTCAGGGACATCTGGCTCTTGTTCAAATGACAACATTTATAATGCATTATCTCTACATGTGAGCTCAGTGTTGCTGAAGTATTGTTAATGTGAATATGGGCCGCACTATTTGCACATGTACTGTACTGTATTTATGCTCCAAATTCATGTACCTCATTTAATTTTTTATCTTCATATTTACACTTCATCTTTCTTTATGCGTCATAATATCACAAGAATCAGTCATGGCGAGTTTCTGTGGAAGTGAATATATATTGATTAATCACTAATTTTCAATGCATGCTACGTGTAACTAGCTGTTCTGAACATAATAGTGTTATGTGTCATAAATTGCTGTGAATGGAACAAGTTGTTTCTTCCTCTTGACAGTCTCTATTTGTCTCCCTTCCTCTTCTGCGTCTTTGTGTTTCTGTGCCAGACTTTTTTGAGGAAGGGAATTGTTTCTTGTTTGTGTGGTTCAGAGCATTCCCAGTTCCTTTAGTAAAGTGCCCCAGTTGAGCTGTCAAATTGAGAAAAGTGCTTTTGCCCTTAGCCTGTCACTACTGGCTCACTGTGTAGTCCCACTCAGCATGACAGAGTGTCCACTACATCACTCACTAGATGTTTAGCTGTACAGACAGAAAGAGCTCCTTATTTTGTCTTTTTGGTGCAAACTTATAATCATATGACCTCTTGTGGAAAGTGCTTCAATACAATTTATAGATCTTCGTCTAATCTCATTTACATTGTTGTAGTGCTTTAGCCTAAAGCCATTCACAAATTTCCAGATCAATATTTGGCTGCAGCACATTATCCTCTTCTCTCAATGAGCTAATCTTTTGTCCGAGGAGGTGAAGGAATACATTGACTAGACATTATTGTAACCTGACCCAACTTTTCCTGCTTTTGCCATTATGAAACCAGTTCCAAGGCTAGTTCACCTGAGGCAGCGTAGACCTGTTAATATTTGTGCACTCACCTCTATAGATGTCCCATAGACTCTGACATGCAATACCTTTGCAGCTATGACCTCATGTCTTTGTCCTGCATTTCCTTCAATTCAGACATCTCAATGCGAGGGTGGAGACAGCATTGACATTTTCAGCAAAACGCCACCTCACAAACCCTGAAGTGTAAAAATGTCATCAAAAGTGAAAACCGTCATGCCTTTGTTGTGCTTTTGTCGGCTGCATAGGTGCAAAGGTCAAGTAAATTCAAAAAACTGTTTTGTGGTACAGTAAATGAGTAAAGAGCTTCACAGAAAAACACAGACACAGATCACAGTTGCCATATTAATCAACTTAATGCCATAAATATCACACAGACTAGTCTAAATAATACAAAAATAGGATGTTGCATTTGAAGTTTTGAATGCGAAGTGCACTTTAGCTTGTTTATTAATGTGTAAAAGGGTCCACTCGTGGAAGTGGATGTGAAACATGTACTTTGCTCCGCTCCTCTGTTGGCATCATTAATTACCCAACTGAGCTAACATGTCGTTGAGAGGAAGAGATAAAGAAACGTTGTTGTAAAGAGTGCAAGAGAGACACATGTAGAATAGGGAGTGGCTTGTGCTATTTCAGGTAAAGTTCATACGATATAGTGTGTCAGGAGGACTGATTTAATTTGGTCTTCAACTTTCTGGGACAGATTGGTCTCTGGAGACTTGCCTCTCTCTCACTCCTCACCACACTCTCATACACAATTAATGTTTATTTTCCACACCTGCCTCCGTTTATGGTATGTTTTTTCAGCTTAAGTGTGTTGCTGTATTGGTAAAGAGGTGTGATTAAAGCTTTGTCCTTGGTGTCCTCTACTAATCGTGCCAGTCTTCCAAACCAAAGCTTGAGTGCATGTTGTCATTTTTTTAAACATGGAGGACATGGAGGCTCATCTCTTTCTTCATAAAGCCCGATATTAAGCTCTGTGTCTGTGTCCAGGAGGCTGACATGAAAGTGCTGAGTCACCCTGAGCCTGATAGTGCCATTAATCAATAGCTTAGCTCACAGCAGGCTGGAAACACTGCAACACACTGGTGACTATTGAGAATATGGTGAACACACAGCCTGTACAATACAATTTTTGCTTCCTGTCAGGCTACAAGAAGCAGATCAGAGGCAGCACTGTCAGGATGAGGGTAGTTTTGTTCATATTCGGTGTGTCATTCCCCTCTTCATCCCTCAATCAGATACTGTTTTTTTCACTCATGCTTGAATTCATATAGTAAATATGACGCACGCACAGTCGTTCTGTATTTACATCTTACATTACTTTGTGTTTGATCACAACCAAATGAACCTTCAGTGTGAGTTGCTCCCAGCACCTCACAGGTACAGGTCACAAATACATAGTAGTACAACCCTTTATGACCTAATTACAATACATAAATGTGTATTTTCATATATATTTATATTGTATATAAAAGAAAAGCCGGGAATAGCCTAAACAAGAGTGTAGAATACATTATTAAACTCTCTATTCTTCCAATAAAAGTACAATTAAACACAAAGCATTTTAGCGCTAAAGGTGATAGGACACTAGTAACACTCTGGGAACAAGGCCTGATAGATAATACACAACATCTGTCACATTCAAATAGTAGTTATTTATACATATGAGTTATGTATCTGAATGTTCTCTATTGGAGAGATGGAGCTAAATAGTATCAAAAGGAATCCTATCTTCATTTTAGAAATTAGACATAAGCCTTAACTTGAAGTGGTACTATACAGTTTATATTAGTAGTGCATTGTGTTGCGTGACTACAATACACCACTGACTTTCATTGTGTGGCTCTATTGTATTGATTTACTTTGTGTCACTGTGTTGGTAAAGAGGCTGGCTATTGTATTGTGGGTGTGTAGGTACATGGTAGGAAAATGAGGCAGGTCTGGAAGTGAATTTATGATGCATTTCAGACCAACATGACGTGTTTGTGTGGTGAGTTGCATTTATCTTAATATATTTTGCAGCGGTGTGTTATGGACACATTGCAGTAGCTCTCCTTGAACTTCCTCGCGGAGGATAGAAACTGGAAATGCAGCTGAATCGATTTGAGTTTTATTTGGTTGTAAAACTTTTATCACTGCGGATCATTTTGCTGATTTTTTTTTTTTTTTTTTTTTTTGATTTAGAAGTCATTGAAGCTTTGTTATTGATGGATCTTCTAATGTACAATTCCCTCTGCCTCTCTCTCTTTTTTATTCTGTCTCTTTTACGCCATTTCCTGTCTCTGTCTTGCAAAGTATTTTGTCATTGACACTCGTTTGTCTTTTTTTTCCCAGCGTCTTACTCCCAGTATAAATCGGAGGATGGCGGAGCATCTTCAGCCGCCCGCCCTGGCTCCTCGGGCTCCGGACAGACTTACACTCCCACCCTGACCCCTACACCCACCCCAACTCCGACTCGAACAACCACCAGCAACAGCCCCAGTAACAATGCTGCCACCAAAACAGGCAAGACACACTGAAATACAAAGATAAATGAATCTCATGCCGCAACAGTCATAGGGAGACACAATACTGGTTTCTTTAAAATAAAATATCCCAGAGTTTTGTCTCCATCAGTCTTTTAACACAGTTGCAGAGTTTTTAATGCCACTTAACTGTTGTGTTTGTGCTGCAGATTCACTGCTCTTCAACAAGATTGACGAGAGACAGAGGTTGGCCCGTGAGCGCCGAGAGGAGCGTGAGAAACAGAATGGTGTGTATTCTTTAACTGTATGTGTGTGTGTGTGTGTGTGTGTTAATGTGTGGAGGTCTTAAAATGCATCCCACTCATTCTTTTTTTGTCCATCCTGAAACATGACTGAAGTTGGTCGGTAGCTGTGGTGAACTACCCGTTCCTCTGGTTGTTACATAAAGTCTAGGCAAAAGCCAGGCACCCCTGTTGCCATGGCACCCATGTTACATAATAGGTTAGGCCATGGTCCAGGGTTTAGGGAGGCTGTTGTTTTGAATGTGTTTTTGGATGAGTGTGTGAGTGACATACAACATATGGGCTTTTAGAAACTGTGGCCTGTTAGTGTTTGTATGTTTTTTATTTCTGAAGTGTGTGTTTGTATTTTTCAGAGTATTGCACAGTGGTCATACCACTAGCCCTTGCTGATTCGGGCTGAGGGATTTGCTTTGTGTTGAGAGCTAAAGCCTAGTCACATGATCTACAGCTGACCCATCACACTGCTGCTATAAGCCTGTGTGTGTCCATGTAGCATGTGTGTTTGTGCTTATGATTATGTACACTTGTATGATTTAGCATGTGAGCACATGCAAAAACACCAACACACATATATCAAGCCTTTATTAACTGTGTGTGTGTTTATGTGTGTGTGCAACCATGCCTCAGCTGTCAAGGAGGTCCAGTGGCAGGAGCGCCAGGAGCGAGCCAGGCAGCACTATGAGAAGCACCTGGAGGAGAGGAAGAGAAGGCTGGAGGAACAGAGGATAAAGGAGGACAAGAGACGAGCTGCCGTGGAGGAGAAACGACGGCAGAAGCTGGAAGATGACAAGGTAACAAACGACACGTCATATCGCACCTGTGCATTCCAAGCTTTTTAATTTTCACATAAACGCACACAATCGCCTGCAGCCACACTTCTCATCATCTTTCCTGATGAACATGTTTAGTTAGTTGGAGAATGGAACTCCACTATCAACTCCTATCTGCACACATATTTCCCCATTTGTACTCACCAACTTTGTATTTACCTTAAATTGTAGAAAAACCTTGACATGGTCTCTGCTGTGATGTCACCTGTAGGTTTCTGAAGGGATGTTTTGCAGCTTAGCAGTTTTTGAGACTATAAAATCCAAATCTGGTCAATGGCTAAAAGGCCTGGTTGGAGCTGAGGTGAGAAGAGCATGAAGCTGAATTTGATAGGCTGAGGCCCCTGTCAGTCAAGCAAACGAGCCTCAAAACACACAGTACTTGTCCTTAAGCCTCATGGTCTCCTTAATAGAACAATGACTCTCAAAATTGCCACCAAAACACAAAATGAAGTCAACTCTTGAAACTGTAACATCTTGTGGAAACAAAAAATAACTTTTTGAGAAAGTTTTGAAGTGGGGGGTTCTTTAGTCTAAAGAAACTGTTCAATCATCTATAAGTTCCTTGTTCAGTAGTTAATAAATCGTTTTACAGTGAATTGGATTTCAGGCTCTAATTAGTTCATTGATTTAATGAATGTGGTGATAGTGATGAGTCCGAGACCCAAAACACCGTTCTAAGGCAGCACATGACTATAGTATACTGTATCTTATACAGTATACTGTATCTTAATGGCACACAGTAAAAAATCTTAAAAAGGGGGGGGGCTCATGTTGCCAAGTGGTCTAAAGCATACAATATATAATTGCAATGTCCTGTATCTCTGCTATCACATGTAGGGAAAATGCTAAATGCTAAAAAAAAACATTTAAATGCTAAAAAAACATTTTTTAAAAAATGGGGAATATGACCCATCAGAGTTTTTCACTTCATTTTTTGTCATTTTGCTTTTATTTAGTTGTGACAGTAGAGATACAGACATGAAAAGCAGGAAGAGAGAGAGAGAGAGAGAGAGACAGTAGCGTGACATTCAACAAAGGTCCCTGGTCGGAACTGAACTGGTGACGTTGGGGCCACCAGACCAGTTTTTATTGTGCATTCTAAGAATATTTCAGGAAACTGATCCTCCAATGGACCGCAACAAGTTATGGCTTTGTCCTACACATTCTTAGGACCAGTTTGAGATACTCAGAGTGGTTTTGCTTTCATTTTAGTTTTAAGTATGTTTCATGATCACAATTTTGTTTTTAACTACCAAGCACTTACACAACTGGTGTGCCCAAAACACACTACGTATCGATAGACTTAATGTAACACACTGCTGCATCCATTCAGAGCAAAGAAAGTGTTCCAGTGTTGCAGCAGTATTTGCATGTGGGGGCGTTGTTTTTTTTTTTTTAATGCTGATGATGATATTGTAATTGTTGTGTTTGTGACTGAAGGCTCGTCATGAAGCGGTGATCCGTCGCACATTGGAGAGGAGCCAGGGAGCCAGACAGAAGCCCAACCGCTGGTCTTGGGGCGGGGCACTGCACACAAACACTCCCAGCACACCAGCCGGTACTTTCATGCATCACACAACAATAACTCCACAAACTCACAGCACTTGCCCGCAGTCATTACAATTTGTTGAGACACACATATTTGCCCTTATATGAAGTGGTCAGACATTTTTTTCTCACTTTTACTGTTTTAGCCACTTTTCCTGTTGTCAGATTGTCTCAGTGCTTTCAGGTTTACTGAACACTTTTGATATCTCTGATGTCAGAGTGTCTGTCTTGTGTAAATATGTCTGCCTGCCTCTGCGTGTCAGTATTGTTCTGCCATGCTTATATTTGAACTATTCAGATCCGCTGCCCTCTGTTGTTACTGCTGACTCACACCCTGCTCTGCCTCTCTCTCTCTCTCTCTCTCCCTCTTCTTCTCAAACTCAACCTCTCTCTGACTCACTTTCTCTCTCTCTCTCTCTTAACCTCGCTCTCCCTCTACCTCCTCTCTGCTCTTTGTTTCTCTGCCATTGTCCTTTCCCCCTCCTGGTCCAGGTTTTGTCGAGTCGGCTTTCCTCTATCCACTCGACCTTGCTGGACTGGAGCACATGCAGAGTGCTTTCAGTCTCTACCGCAGATACGGAATGACCTCCCAATGTGAATATTATAGCACTGTATCAGTTAGCCGGCTAGCGTTAGAACGCTGGCTTTAGCAACTGTACTGTAAATGTTTTAGCACACTGCCATTAGTGTAAATGTAGGCCAACGTGAATGGCATGATTAGTGTTTTTTTTTTTTTGATGTGCATGTAGCAATCCAGTTTGTGACTTGAACTTATATCCCAAGACACAGGATCAGTCAAACCTTTTTCAGCTTCATTGGTAGGTGACATAAGACCCATTTAGCACTAATTCATTGTCTAATATTTTTCCCTTTTAGCACCATGCTGGTAGTTTTTCATATCTAACCTGACTTAACAAAATAGAATAGAGTAACCCTTCAAAGAGAAAATCCTGACTCCAACTCTTTCTTCTTCTTCTTCTTCTTCAGCCTTTCTTTCTTTGTCTGCCCTCTATGAAGTAATACACCATTAATTTTCTTTTATTATGCTGCCTGTTTGTAGATGCTGACAGGCGGTCAGTGTCCACGATGAATTTATCCAAACACACAGACCCCGTAATTACCAAGCGCCTCTCCTCCTCCTCTGCCACACTCCTACACTCACCAGACCGAGGTAATTAAAATGAACGTTACACGCAAACACCATTATTGTGCATTACAGTTATCCACCTGTGATGGTCTGCCTTTGGCGTTATGTTGGTTGTAAGCTGAATTTCTAATTTCCTAAACTTTCATTGTTGTGTCCTTTTATTTACTAAATGAGATTACACAAGAACAAATTATAGCTCTACAAATTAAAGGTGCCCTGTGGAGTTTTTGACCACTAATGGTGCTATGGAGCAATGTTTTTACAAGTGGGTCCCCGCTTGTATTGTGTTCAAGCATGCAGATGACGTGACATCCTTTCCTGTAGGAAGTTTCACACTGTTACGCTGACATTTAATGGTAGTGACTTACAAAGAAGTGCAGCAATGTGGTAACACAGGCAGCGAAGAAGAAGACAGCTTGCAAGTAAACATGAACGTGAACAATGCAGGATTTAAAATGTTTTCAAATTGGTCTTGCAGATGTTTCACGGGGAATGAAATGCAATGAAAGGACAAAACATAAATGTGTTTGTTCAAAAGAAAACTCCACAGGGCAGCTTCAAGTATGATTTTTTTTTTTTTAATGTGTAAATTTAAGAATTAGTCATGTGTTCTTTGATGTTCATATGTTGCTAACAGGCTTACAGACGAGAACAGCCTCCTCCCCTGTCATTAGCAAAGCTCAGTCCAAACCCCGCCTACACCTGGGAAAGACCACCCACCACAAAAACACAGGTGTTTTCTGGGAAGGTTTTTGCAGTTTGGTTACACACTATGTGGCAGAGCAAAAAGATCATGGGCTGGAAACTGTTGAGAAATTCCAAAACGTCTCCATGCATTTTTTTTCTGTCTTTAAATGTATAAATGTCACTTTGAACCCGGAAGACTTGACTAAGCTTTGATTTAGAAGTCCCACTATACAGAATGATGTGATTTCAAATGGCATTTACAATATAATTATCACATCCAATATCTATATTCATTTAACAAAATGCACTGTATATATGCATGGGTTTGTACTTTGTATGTGTTTCATCAGAGGGATCAAGATTCCCCCCCTCCTCTTGCGTGACCCCTTTCTCTAATCCTCTGTAGGATAATCTTTTTGTTTTTGTGGGAACACTGTATGCTGTTTTTATCCCAGCTAAAAAAAAAAATCAACACCCACATTTTAACAGGTGGACACACATAATTATAGACATAAAATGCAAACATGACACTGCATGTTAGTGTATGATGAACTCTGAAACCATGCGTCGCTTGAATAATAGGCGTCATAGGTTAGAGATTCAGATTCCTTTGTACAGTTTCCAGCCCAGTTGTATCTTTTCCCCCCTCACCCTGAAACCTGCAACCTTGCACTCTGCTTCATTATCTGAGTGAGCAATGCTGCATGTCGTCCTCATTAACTGTCCTTTTGTCTTTTTCAAGTGGCAAATCAGGTTTTCATGAAGATTAATTAATTGTGGCATCTGTGGTTAATAAGCTACTCATTATGTGCAATACGGCAATATTCCAGGGCAGGTACCAGGAACTGCATGGCAAAATATTCTGACTTGCTTACATACAAGCTTTTAGGACATTCATTTCTTAATTACTTCAGTTGGATACAAACGTTGAGTACACATCAGTACAGACCATTTTCTTAAAATGCGTCTGCTAAATGAAATTGTAAGTTCTAACTGTAAAATATTGATGCAATACTCGTCTTTATTGTGCACTTTTTATTCGAATGCTTTCCTCTTTGTGTTTGCTTTTGGTTTGTTTGCTTCCTCTGATAATTAACAGCCCGGTGCATGCAGGAGTAGGTGTAACATCGCAGCCTGTGCATGGTTACGAGTTTACTTTAGCTCTCGCCTGCACTACCGTGTAGTACGAGGGTGGTATGGTAACAGAGACCGTAATTATGCATCATTTATAATCTGCTTCAACTGATTTGCTTAGGCTAATCAGCATTTGGTATTAGTTTTACTTGTTATGAAATATTACATGTGTGTTTTCAGGCCTGCGCCGTCTTCCTCTGACGCCATGGGAGAGCAATGTGGTGAACCGTCTGCAGCAGCCAACACACTCCTACCTGGCCCGTAGCCGCAGTGCCATGAGTCTGTCTGGAGAGCAAACAGGTAACATGGAAGACCCCTCGTGCTTCTTAGGGTCAGCAGACTGAGTGGAACGGAGGAAGTTTACGCAGACATACAAAACCGTGAATCACAGCTCACGGTGCTTGAAGTGTTTGTGCTGTTTATATTTTGGTCTCTTGACCAGAATGGTTTCGGATGTTAATCAGATTTGGCCAGACTTAAAGCATTACACTGTCTGAAACTTCCCTCACCAGCCTGTATCAGGCACTCAAAGCTCACACACACACACACACACACACACACACACACACACACACACACACACACACACACACACACATCTAAGTACGCCATTCAGGAAGTATTTCCCTACTGATACCTTGCCTTGTCTGCCTCTTTTGTTACCATGGTGACAGTGGTTTAGATGATGTATGTGCTTGTGTGTGTTGTGATGTTCGGTGCTGAAATATTCAAAGATACTGTTTTACTAAAAACTACGGCTGCAAATAACTTTTTTTTTTCTCAATTGTTTATCACATAATTGAGAAAACAAACCTGTGTAAAGTCACATAAGGCATTTTTGCTTAAATAATTATTGAAAATGATTATTTTATTATTAAATAGTTGCCGATTCCAAACCTTTGAAGCTCTGACGCCCTCTCACATCACTTGTTTTGACAAACCAATCAAGCCCAAGCCCAAATAAATGCATTTTGAGAATTAAATAAATAATAGAAGTTGTTTAAATTATCCATCTACTTATTCAAGTGTAAACTGTAACATGTGCTACTTTTCCTGACAATTTACAGCATCTTGTTGTTGCCCTGTAAATCTGGTGTATTTCTGCCTGTTTCCTTTGCTAGTTTGTTTTATCCTGTCTTCTTTCTTTGCTTTCTTCTAACCTGTGTGCATCTATACATTCAACACAGTGTGTGTGTAGTTGCACGTCTTGCATGTGTTTTTGTGTATTTTGCTGCATGCACACTTCCTCTGTGTGGTGACAGGTCTAATGTGTCTGTAGTGAGTAGTTTATTCTGACAAATGAGTCTGACAAAGTAGAAATGCTTACAACACTGGGACTTTTTACAGCAGGGAATGGTTTGTCAAACCAAAGTTGTTAGTTTTTCATCCCTTTTAATCCCTACCTTGATGAATCAGCTTTACTAAATTCTTCTATTAAAAGCATAACATTAACTGTCCAAGATGGATGATGGTTGCAGCTTCCAATCACTAGCATTAATGCCGTCTTTCTCTTCTTCTCTGTTTCCAAACTTTTTCTTTTGATTCCTCTCCTTCCTATGCTGGTCCTCCCAAACCCACATCTTCTATTTATTAATTCATTCAAATTCCTTCCCGTTCTTTTACTCCATGCTCTCGTTTATCAAACCCTTACCGCTGTCCCACAAATCCTCACACTGCCCTTATCCATAACCTTCCTCAAAACACTCCATACTCCCACCTCGTGCATCACTGTAGCCATGCCTGTGTGTCCTCGATCAGTTTCCTGCCACCCCATGGGCTCCATGTCATTCAAGGCCCTGCAGGCCCAGCCGCTCCCTCACTGTCGCAGCCAGGAGAGGAGCCTCAGCAGGGAGACGGCCTCCTCTTCCTCAACCGTTGCCCGCAGGAGGACCACTGGAACAAAACCGGTAGGTCATGTCAAGCTGTGTGTGACTGTACAGTATATCTAGAGGATTTTGTTCCTAGTACTGTACACAAGACAACTGCAATACAGTCTGAAATCTAAGCTGTGACACTAACAAGTTGCTTATTTGTTCATGTGATGGAGAAAACCCTAAATTTTCCTTGAATCTACTGGTATTTGCTATAGCATTTTGTAGTTATACTGGCTGTACATATACTCACTTGTTGTGCAGGCTTTTTGGGTGTTTTATTATGCTCAAGCACAGAAATAATTCACTACTTTTTTGCTCCTCTTTCTCCTCTTTTTTCATGTTGATGATGTCCCCGATCAGTCAGACACAATCTATCTAATATCTGTCTAGCTCTGATCTTCATAACAGACACACACACACACACACACACACACACACACACACACAAACACACACACACACTATACCCTCTGTCCATCTGTCTTCTGTGACAGTATGTCACAGCTTATACCATTAAGGTCTTAGATGGAGGGCATCTTTTGCACTGTATATCCCGCACGCTTACCCACAGACACATGTTTATATCATACATGGACAAAAAGCACATGTTTAATTCAGGCGCAATGCAGAATACTAGTGATACACCACTTATGCCACCTGTGTGCCATTATGATCTTCAGGTTGTCATCTATGAATATTAAAAGTGTATTCACATCTACAAAAATACGATAAACTGCTTGTGTGGTTGATTTTAAATTTTGGTAAATTTGGTAACTAAGTTTTTTTTATGTTGGTGTCACAGCTTGGTATGGTTAGTGCCAGAGGTTATGCAGGGCCAGGGGACGGCTGTCTGAGTCTAATCCTGTTACTAATCATCTTCTGCTGTTTGTCAGTAGGGCGCCTGGATCTGTGCACCATTTGTACCACCTGATTACTTTGTTTTTGTGAAGAACTATTTTGGTGACATGTTGCTGCTGCTAAAAGAGAACATTGGTTTACTTGAGTCCTGATAAAGTGTAAACAATTCCTTTCCATTCTGAATAATATTTTTTTTAATCTCTGTTTCCCTCTCCTGGACCGACAGCAAAAGAACCGTGACTATGTGAGGAAGTCATGGAGCAACCTGTCACTCCCATTGGCTCCCATTCTGACTTTGCCCTCAAGCAAGTCCTCCTCTTCTTTAGGCAAAAAGACCAGCAAAGTAACAACGCCCTCTCCTGGCAGGTAGGAGAATCGTGCCCATGATAACTGGCAAAAAAAGAAGCATAAGCAGATATGTGACAGTTTGGAGTAAGGGATGATTGAAAATAAGACGAGGGTGTAACTTTTTTGTGAGGTTTTGAGCAGGTATTACTGTGAGAATTGTTATTTCCCATCTATTCTTTTTAAAATCTCTTGAATGAAACATAATTTTCAGTGAGTGGTATGATAAGAAGACTGATAAACCCAAATGATCACTAAACCAAACTCCATGAAAATGTTCAAAGTGCCTAAAACTAGTAACAGAAACACATTTAATGTTATTTTGGCCAAATGTTGCTTTTCCCCTGCACACAGGCCTCCACAGAAGACAGCAGGGCGCCCTCCGACCCCCAAGCTGCTTAAGTCTCCTGGAGCAGAGGACCCCGGAAACCTTCGTCCTCTCAAGATCACACCCGAGAGCCCCCACTCCTCTACACCCACCGCATCCCAAGGGGAGGAGGAAGAGCAGGTTCTAAGTCCTCTACAGCCTCGACCTCAGCCGCTTGGCCAGAACAAGACCAGCACTGAGGAGACACCAGCAACACCAACAGCAGTTAGCGGTCAGTTACTATACTCCACCTCCTTTCACACCTTCGTTATCATGTAGTCTGGATTGCCACGTTGCATTCAGAAACACATAAAGTGCTATTTTCATACCTTTTTAGAGGGTGTAAGCAGTCCTTCAGCCCACAAGCCTTCAGCTGGCACCACAGATCCAGAGGAGGCGAGTCGCATCCTGGCTGAGAATCGTCGCCTGGCCCGCGAGCAGAGGGAAAGGGAGGAAGAGGAGCGCAGGCAACAAGAGGAGCGGGCGAGGTATGCTGTGCTGTGTGTAAATATGTGTGCAATCTAGAGAGTGTGCAAGCAGCTGGGTAATACTGAAGGTGTGTGTATCTGCTTTGTTTTCACCGCAATATGTGTGCGCGTCTCTACAGACTAGCCAAGGAGGAGATGGCTCGCCGCAAGGCTGAGGAACGAGCAAAGAGAGAGGAGGAGGCCCAGCGCCAGGCGGAGGAGAGGAGAAGGAAGGAAGAGGAGGAGAGAAAGGCGGAGGAGGAGAAAGAGAGAGAGGAGGCAGAGAGACTCCAGAAACAGGTCAGATAAAGCGTACATATGAACTCACACATCATGAACTAAAGAGCCACACAAGAAGTCTTCATAAATCTTAAAAATAAAATTCTGTGCGTATCAGAAAGAGGAGGAAGAGTCTCGTCAGAAAGAGGAGGCGGAGAGACTGAGGCAGGAGAGAGAGAAACACTTCCAGAAAGAGGAGGCTGAACGCCTGGAGAGAAAGAAGGTGACACATCTTCACGCACATGAGTAAAATTCATAGTAATTTCTGATCTGCAGTACATCTAAAAGCTCTTTTTTTTCTGATTACAAGCGTTTGGAGGAGATCATGAAAAGGACAAGACGTTCAGACACAGCAGACAAGGTAAAGATCACAGGAAATGTGGCACAAATCTGACAAATACAATATCTGGCTAAGTGTGGATAATCTGTCATTCTCTTTTTCTTCTGTCCCATCTCTAGAAAGTGAATCCTAATAGGAACGGGGACAATGCGGGTAACTTCACTCACCATAAATGAAAGAATTATGACTTCTGTGTTACCCTGCTGTTGTACCTATATAAATATATAAATATAAATAATCTGTAATTGTTGGAACTGTCGCTGTCTCTGATGGCTGTGTTCGTTGTCCTCTCATCATCAGTGGCCCCTGCCTCTCCTGGTCCATCTGCAGTGACTGTTTCACCGACACACCATAGCAACGGTCGCCAACCTGACCCCAACCCAAACCCCAGCACCGCAGCACTGAGCCATCCTGACCAGAGGTAGAGCTGTAAACTAGAAGCACAGCAAATATATTAGTTCATACAAAAAGAGGGGAACATAATACAAAACACAGTGGTATAATCCTGTTTCTGTGACTTCATTGCATTCTTTTTCATTAGATTTTGAATGTATTCTCATTTGTTTAATGTTCTTTATTATTCATTTTTTCGACACCGTCATCCTCCAATCCTCTGTTCCACCTGTGTCTCCTCATTTCTCAGTGAAAACGGGGAGTTTGAAGAGGTGATTGTACTGCCTTCAGATTCCAGGTTGTCTCCACCTGAAGGACAGGAGCAGCAGCATCAGCAGCAGCAGCAGCAGGAGGAGGAGGAGGAAGAGGAGGAGAGAGTTCCTGTCGTAGCCTTTAGGGAGAACGGTCTCCTAAAGCCTCTGAGCGGAGTAGAAGATATATCAGCCCAGCAGGGACCAGGTCAACAAACATCTTCTTTCTGCTTTGCCCCTGACCCCCTCTTTTATTTGTCTTCTTACACCCTGTTCTTTCCTCACGTTATTGACAGTTAGCTCTTGGTTTGATCATCTTGCAGACTAGATCTGATGTAATAAAGTCGGTACTGCTACACAAACGTACGACTAAACAACATTTATATTAAGTTAATCACACATTGCCTGTTTTCTCATAGTGTGAAGCTTTACTTTAATTTCATCCTCATGTCTCTTTTTGCTCTCTATCCTTCCTTTCTTCTTCTTCTTACCTCTCAACACACTGCACCCTCATTGTCAGCTGAAACAGGCAGTTGGCTTAATTTACATTTATGACTTTTGGCAGATGCCAGAGTAACTTAAAATACTAGACAGTGTTCAATATTATGTACACATCATAAACATTTGCTGGTAGTCAAATCATCTCAGGGTAATAAACAGGACTAACTAGCTTTAGCTCTAACAGATTTCGGTTACTACTGTACTACTGCTCAGCACTGAAACTGATATCCTTCTCTGTTTAATTTATGTCCTTGATCTTTAGATGTTGCCTGATGCCCTGTTAGGAGGAAATGATCCACACACAGAGCGCCAGGAAGAGAGACACGGTCAGAGAGAGGTGAAACACAGAGCTGTTGGACAAAGGAAGGACTCACAGCATCATAGACACCCTTCCAGAGGTTTTACTTTCTCACCCTCCTGCGTCCCCCTGCTGACAGATGAGCACCGTAAGCCATTTCCCAAAGATGGCGTCTCCAAAGATCTCCCTCTAGCATCCTCAGAGAGAAGTTACTTTCCCCTCAGTGAACTCCCCTGGGGAACAGATCGTCTCTCTGTCTCTGACCACTTGGTCATAATGTTCTGTGTACAGCTGTTCTGCTCTGCACCCCAACTACCCCTGATTCTCAATTGAATGTCCTGAAATCACAGGAGGGCATTGAACACCTTATTCCATCTTGTGACTCTTTGTGTGTGTGTGTGTGTGTGTGTGTGTGTGTGTGTGTGTGTGTGTGTGTGTGTGTGTGTGTTTGTGTGAGTATGAATGAGAGACTAATAATAATGTAAACTGAGATCAGCTGTAAAGTCTTTAATCATGATACTTGAATAGTTTCTTTTTTTTTCTTGCTGTAGAAGGTAGTCAGATTGACAAAATCAGCAATGTGACGTTATAACTGGAACTTGCACAACAAGCTTAGAATTATAGGTTTTTGACTGGAACTTCATAATTCTAATGTTTCAACATTTTCTATTGAAATGTTGCAGAATAGATGGGGTATATGAATGATATCAGTCCATGAAGTTGTATTGACATTGGAAAGTTTCATGTGATGTAATATATTTTTTGCTGAGTCTACAGTGTTTAAAGCTAGAGGTTGTTATTGGGGTGAGGCAGCGGGTTGGAGTTATGATGTTTAAGTTAATTAATGACCAAATGAAAATACTGTTCTCTCAGAAAACTGAGAATTAGGGTGTAAACTACTGATTATTTGTTTAGTTTTATTTAATTGCTGTACAGATAAAAATGTGATTCTTTATTTTGTCTTCATTCTGTTCCCAATTTCTGTTCAAATTGTGAAAAAAAAAAAATCTTTACTTTGACTTGAGGTCCTGCCCTTTCTTATTCACTTGTTTACCATTTACGTTTAACCCTGTCGAAGCTGCATCCCGTCACACTGTCTCACTGAGCCTGTGAGCAGCGTGTCGGAGGACCTCGCCGTAGCATAGCTACCTTGTGTTTGGAGGTTGACCTTTTGTTTTGGCCAAGAAAGTACGAAATGAATTAAAATAATTTACTGGTGATGTTAAATTTAAAATATATCCTGATTCATTTGATCTTTTTTTTTTTTTTGATTAAGGATTTAAGAATAAATGCTGCTAATTGTGATGTTCCTTTGCCTTACCACGTCATAGAAAGAAAAGTGAGGTGATGCCAGGATTTGTCTGTATTCATTCTTACTGAAATGAGAATATATATTCCCAGCATGAGCGTTGACATTCTGGCCAGGTGCCCAAATTCTCCAGTGGCTTCCTTTTCTTTATTTATGTTCATGTATGAACGCTCATGATAAAATGTTATTGTCAGTTATGTCATCATGTAAGAGCTATAATGTCAAACTGTCCTTCATACAGCTTTTCATTAAGACAAAAGAGGGGGAATACAGGAAAACACAGGAACCTGACCATTACCCCCTCATGTGACCTCATTCATTCTCCCACAACGCCCAATAATGCTGCTGTCCAGCATTTGGTTCTCAAACTTTTGCACTTCATTTCCTTTTTGTTCATATCTTGCAGTACCACCAAAATGGAAGGAAACTTAAGAAAGATTATCCATGTCTTGGATATGTAGTACTGGTTTTTGCCAGTAATACATAGCATGCTGTTATCAACACGATAACTTGACTTAGCTTGCAAATAAATTGCTTTAACTGAAGCATTATTACTTGTAAAGTACATTATACATAGATATCCTATAAATTATGTATAAAAGTTGATATATTTTACTAAGACTGACCACAAAGCTTTGAAAACTAAACAAGCCCTTTACTTCACAGGAAAAAGGGCTGTAGGATGAGCTGTTTGAACCACTGTCAAACTGAAATCTTTGTACAAATATACCAGCTGTACTGTTTGGCAAGTAAATAAAATGTTTTGAATTGATTACCTATCTGCTGTTTGGTCTTGCAATGATTTCCTACTTTTTGTTTCCAAATAGTGGAGAAACAACCCATAAAAACACAATGCACAATAAATATTTTGTACATTTTTTTTTTTAGAACGAACACTTCCAACAAACAGAACAGAAATACAGACATACTATAGAGAAGAGGAGAAACTTAAAAATCTTTTTACATGTAGGGAGAAAATTGACAGTTTGAGAAGTTGGAAAGGAAACTGATTTGAAGGAAATATATACATTTCATAATAATAGTGGATGAAAAACAGCATTACACAGGTCAAGAATATGTTTTTCAAGTGTGTGGCCTCCAGTTCTGATCAAAGTAGAATACATTGAAATCTCAAAATCAGAAGTGCTTTTGCACATGTTGATAATTTGTAATTATTCACAGAAATTGATGACAAGCTGGTGAAATTCTGACCGTGACTGGTGAGCTACCAGCCAGTAATGTCCACTCCAGTAACATACACAGCAGTAGGGAGGAGTCTTTTAGCACCACTCGGCGTCGCAGGGAATAACAGAGCTCCAGTTTCACCAGTTTCACCAGTAGAAGGTCTTGGTGAGGAAACTGGCGGCAGAACTGAGCCAGCTTCCGTTAGAATCATCCTTGGCTGTGGTGCGGGAAATTGCGCGGTCAACCTCACTCTCTTGGTTTTCCTCTTCCTCTGGGAGGTAGTCTGGTATAGCTGTGTTTTGCTGCACCTCTACTCCAGATGAGCTAAGAGGGATAAAAACCTGAAGAAAACAGTTTGAGAGAAGAGAAGTTAGAATTCAGTGTGAACTCTCTCCACAGTTCTCGAGTTATTTTCCTCTTTTCAGTCAAGAGTCAAGTCAAAATGTGTGCTCCAAGTCCACTACCCACCTCTTCTCCTGCCTCATTCTTCACCACCTGCTGGGCTGACAACACCTTGGTGGCAGCGATGGCCGATGCCAGACTCTGCAAAAATGGACAGACGTGTATCTCAGTGACTTTGACAATGAAATACACAATAACTTTTCTACAAACCAGTTGTTTCCCAGGCAGACACTGATAGTTCAGGTTTTTCTTTGTGCATTTACCTCAGTGGGTAGATCTGAACGAATGCGGACGGTGCATCTCTTGGAGGCCATCTGGAAAGTGAAGCTGATCACTCCCTTGACCTTCAGAAGAGCCTCCTCACACAAGCCTCGCTGGTCCTTGATAAAAGAAAGATTGCACAAATTACCTTACTGGCAATAACAGCAATTTTACAATTGTTGGCAATAATAAAATCATGCATAGGTGTGTGTGTGTGTCAGTCAGCCTACTCACAGAACTGTCCAGCCCCTGGATGTGCAGAGTGACAGACTTGGCCTTCTTGTTGGACGAGTTAATAAAGAACTGTGATTTCTTTCTCCTCTGGGTCTCAGGTGTGCGGCGTACAGGATTAGCAGGTGCACACAAAATGTCATACACCTCCTGCGCCAAGGCTGTGATATCAACAGACACGCCCTGCCTGTATGGAAAAATACAACCACATAAAAATACCAGTTCAGGAAAACCCATGCACATCAACTTGTAAGAACCACCAAGATAATGTGAAAATATATCTTCACCTCGCCATTAGACTCTCCAAGCTCACCATCATACCCAGTTCATTCTTCATGATGGGGATGTTGGGGGGCAACTCAGCCAAGTAGCGCAGAGTCTGAGGATAAAGGAAGACAGAAAAAGGATTATTATATACACATTACATCAAGCATCTCAGCTTGTTCTTACCTATTAAATAATAGGTAAAACACATGGAATAAAATAATAGACCCTAACTTATAAATTATCATTATTTTCTCAACTCTCTGTTATTAAAGAAGCACAGTGTTTTGCATGCTTTCACCCATTTACTGCACACTGTGTATAGTTTGCAATAATGTAAGTAGTAGCCAGCAAGTATTTTTTTAAAAAACATGTTTTCATTACCTTTATTTAGCAACTGCTTTATATTTATTTCAGTAAGTTGTGTAAATCAATTTGCAGAGATCTGAAACCTGCTTGATGTACAGGTATGTTATCAATCACAGTTAAACTATTGATGTTATTGTTACTTTGATTCTTTTTGGAATAAAAACATGGCTGTTCAGCAGCACTCTCTCAAGTCTTGAATGTTGGAGATTCCCAGCAACTTTAATATAAGACCCAAAAGTTTCTAAATAACTCAAGATTCCATCCACATTTCCATGTCAACATATTTTTGTCAAAAGTAAAGAAAATTATCACTATCACAGATATTCTTATGTGTGTATATGTTGGCAGGTATTTACAAAAGCAACTGTAATGTTTTATTTGCAGCATTCGTATGTATATTTGATTCTGATCTAATATAGTTTTGTGTTTTTTATTATTTTTGAATTGATTTCACTTTAAAATCAGATCATTTATATGAAATGTGTCTAGCATCCCAAGGCTTACACTGTTTGCATATAATAAAACACAACATTTAACCAAATAGCAAAACAAATACTACAAACATATATCAGACATGATGAATAAGTGGCTACAGTGTATTCTATTTTAATTTTAATGACTATTGTTCAACTATAAAAAATAAGGAAGAAAACTAGGATTACACATCACAACAGTGTTTAAAGTCTCTGCAAGTTCATTTCACACTAACATCATAGTGCAGTTATAGTGCAAATCAAATTAAAGATCTTTAATTTGTAGTAAATTGATTAACATGCTAAACATGGCATGGTCATTAATAGCTACTCACTATTCAGTTCACCACCGCACCAGTCCAGAAACTCTTTAACTCACCTGCAGAGTTGCAAACAGCACCTCTGGGTCCTTGTGGTCCAGGAAAAGAACCAGCCCTGGTAGGCAACCTTCATCCTGGACTATCACGTCTCGGTTCTGCGGCTCAGAGGCGAGGTCCCGCAGCTGACTCACCACTGACAGTGCGTCCATCATCTTCACTAACCTTACCAGACCTGAAACTGCAAGTGGCAGTTATTTAGTTAGTGTTTGCTAGTTTAACCATTTTTAACATTAAAGTTATTGTGGACAAAATGTGTGTTCTGAGACGACGCTGAAGTTGGCTTCTGATTCAGGGTTAAGGGGAATTAGGGAAACAAAGGATATTTAGCTGCTGGTTCTCCATTTTTTCACCACTTACACTTATGGTAAGGTGTTAGACATCATAGAAAAAGCCTTAATGCTAAACCTATTTTCAGATTTGAGAAACCTTTATTTTGCTTAACTGAATAAAGGGCAATTTCACAGATATTTCCCCATCCAGACGACATGAGACCAGGTCCAGATAGCTCAAAAACCACTTTACTTAGACATGTCAAATCTTAACAATAATAATAATAATAATAATGTAGTCCAGATTTGACAAGTGTAGGTATAGGCTAGTGGTTTTTGATCTGTACCTGGTCTAATGTGATCTGAATAGGAAAAAAGCAGTGAAATCGCCCTTTTTTGTGTGTTTTCACAAACAGAATAAAGGTTTCACAAATCTGAAACTGTTTTAATGAGTCTCTTCTGTCTCCTTGGGAATGTAGTCCAGATTTGACAGGTTTAAGTGGAGTGTTTTTTTTATCTAGACCTGGTCCAATGTGGTCTGGATGGAGAAATATCAGTGAAATCGCCCTTTTTTTTCCAGTTTTCATAAACAAAACAAAGGTTTTACAAATCTGAAAGTGGGTTTAAACAGCGTGAAGGCTTTTGCTTCGATGTCTAACTCCTTTTCATAAGTATAAGTGGTGAAAAAACAGATAATTAGCCACTAAATATCCTTATTTAAGTTTCCCTTAGCCCCGAATCAGAAGCTAACTTTAGTGTCGTTGTTGTGAGCGCGTTGAACTGCTATTCTTCTATAACTGGACACTTTTAGGTGACGTTAAGATAACTAGTGTTTGTTTTAAAGCTACCAACAACATCAACATACTAAATTCAAGCCTGTCGGGTCGTAGCGCGAGCGTTGACGTTGTGGCTAGCTAAAGAAGCTAACTTCAGAAGCTGGCCAACTTTTTAAAAGAAAAGACGTTTACGTTTGTTTTGTTGCACCGTTTGAACATAAAGCGGTAATTACTCTAAATAAGGTTGACATAAGTGCTCTGAAGGTGCGATAAATGTATAATAACAATCATTTTCATGATGTTTTCTTACCCTGGAGGGGAAGCAGCTCGTGGACAAATACAAAATTGGTGCTAAAAGTTTCGTAACACGCAATTGGTTGACTGGCCGTTGGTGACGCTGCACGATCGCCCGATCCTATTGGCTGCTGTGCACACAACCAATCAGAGGAGGTTTTGCTAGTGCAGCTTTATTTGACTTCACACTACACTTGCTGCCTGGACGCGTGAGCCGAGACTGGAGGGAAGCTCATTGTTGGTGTTTATTTGCAGTTATCGTTTATATTTGTGGTTGCAATGATGATGATTGTGGATTAATATTGCTACCTATTCACGTTTTAACAAGAAAACGTGTCCCAGGTAAGTGCACACACATATTTCTACTTTATCTCCATATGTTTCCTGGCGACGCTCATTTGAGTTTTGATGAGCCATGCAGCTTGGAGACACACTGCAGTGCCAATGCGGCTTCCTGCACTGCCATGACCAGAGGTGTACTCAGGTTTTTAGGTTCAAAACCACTACAAATCCTCTGTAATCCTGAAACAATACGATTTTGCAGCAGAGTCAGAATCTAACAGTACAGATGGAGACAACATACCTTACCTCAGTTTGTGATGCCTTCCGTTGACACTTGAGAGTTGGATCAGTGACAAACTCCAGATGCTCGTAGAATTTTCTTTTGTAATATAACATCCAGCTTAGTTTTATTTAAATTTGTCTTTTTAGCTCTGAAAATGTCCCAGGGAAATGGGTGCTACCTGGTGACATCATCAGGGTTACTTTTTTTCAAACTTCAGAAAGCTCCTACAGAGACATAGAGGAAATTATAAAACTGTTTTCACTGCCTGAATAGCACTCCTCATGATGAATAAACTGAACTTAATCTGTAAAATCATATCAATCATATTATCATATCATCATATTATTTATAGCTTAAATGTTGTATGCTCTGTTTTTGTTTGTTTCTTCCAGGTGTAATGTAGGTGACTTAGGGCATTCTTTCTGTGTTGGCCTCTCACCAAGTCAGTCATCAGAAAGACGAGCTTTGCGGTTGTCAGCTGGTACCCGGTAAAGCCCTTCAAATGTCTTTATTAGAGGATGTTCTGGATGTGCTGCGCATCGTGCTGGAGTATTTCGGGGTGCCTCCAGACATGGTGAGTGCACAAATACACATCTGTTACACAGATTCACAAACTGAGATCCGTGAATATCCAGGAGTGCCAAGAGAAATCATCAATAAGGTCACTGTTATAAAATTTCACTGACCGAGTGAATTTGTAAGGATGACAGTTTCCAAAAGATGGAGGGCTGTGGTGTTGTAGCAAACGAGTATTAGTCTATGACATCATCTTCATTTGTGTTTTTTTTATGTGTCGTCTTGCTTGCAGCTGGTTCCAGTGTGGGACAGTCAGCTGTGCGGTCAGTATCGCAGCATCGTGCGGATGATTGGGACAAATCTCCCACTGACACCGACACCACGTGTTCACTTTCAGGTACATTACAAGTAGTGTTTTCTAACAGACTGAAGATTAACAGTAAGAATCATGCTGCTGCAAACAGATAAATGAATATGCTGGATTTGTTTGTCATCATGACATCATTATTTTTGTCTTCCAAATTCAACTCTTGTGTAATTTGTGTAAACACTTGCTTATAATAGCTTAAAGAAAGGATGTAACCTTATTTAATTACATTTAATCATGTCATTAGGTGCTTGGAATAATATGTTCCATCCAGGATATTTAAGTTTTATCTTATCATAGATTAATGTCATTATTATTATTTATAACTTGTATGCCCTTATGTCCCTCAGATCCCTCTGCTCACCTGTAGGCCCCATGGATACGTCGACATTACTGTGGATACGCCTGCCATCCCCTCATTCGCCGATGTTCTGTGGGTGTTTGAGGATGAGGGGGACAGCTTTGCCAAGACCAGGTAAGAATACAAATGGACACAATATAAACATAATCAGTCATTTTTTTCCAGTACAAGTTTACAATGAAACAAACATGCCAGACTATTTCTTGGCTGGGTCACCAATATTCGTATTCTACAGCTACAAAAACAAATATTTGTATTGGCTGGTATAGGTGTGAAAATACAAGATGTTAGTAATGTTATTAAAACACAATGCACATTAACCAGTAGGTCTTTTTCTCTAATAAGTAATTGGGACTTTTTTCCCAAAAGTGTAAAATACACAGAAAACTGATGTATGGTCTCCGTAGGAACCATTTACCTCCAGAGAAGCGAAGGACTGTAAATCGGGATGTGGTGAGATACCCAGGACCAGCACTGCGTCAAGCCCAGGGAGGAGACAGGTCTGTAAGACAATCAGCCAATCCAGACGCCCTGAAGAAAATCACAGCGCTGGAGAGCGAGCTGCTCAAACTACGAGCTCAGATAGCAATGATTGTTACTGTCGGTCCAGCCTCAGGTACAAGGATGAGGGTGACACGTTATTTTTACTTTGTCTCAACTTCTTTTCACAAAACAAGTAAAGGTGACATCCTATTTTTTTCCTCTTTCAACACTTTATAGGTCTGACAGAGTCCCAGAACGCTGCAGGAACGCCACTGATGTCGCCTGCCGCACCGCCAGCTCTGACCTCCACGCCTCGCTGTGCTGCTCCTCCACCTCCACCGCCCCCACCTCCTCCTCCTCCTCCTCCCTGCCCTAGCTCCACCACTGAGACTTTATCTGTATTAGAGCTGATCCAACAGCGCAGGAGGAATGAGAAAGACCTTGACAAGGGTCAGCTCAAGCCCCAGGGCTCAGGCTCCGGTGGGGGTTCGGGAGTTAAAGGGATCCCCTCGATGCTGGATGTTCTCAAGGACTTAAATCAAGTTAAATTGCGCTCCGTGGAGAGGTAGGCGTTAGGATTGACAGAATATGGGTTTGAATTTCGTTTATATATTTTTATATTATATTTGACATCAGAATGTTCTCTTAAATATGCTCCTGCTCTCTGTACATTTGTGTTATTTTCTGCTGTTACCTTTGCACAACAACTGTTACTTACTAATAATACTGCATTTCCTTTCACTTTCTTCCTAGATCACCTGGGGGCACACCAGTCAGGAGGAGACGCAGTAAAGGTGCAGCATTGCTTAATGACCCAGCAGCTCTTATTGCTGAAGCACTAAAGAGAAAATTCGCCCATCATCGCCACAACAATTCCTCTGACAAAGAGAATTCACTAGATCTCTCACCATTTGGCAGTCCAGAAATGCCAAAGGTATGTATTATTTTTGACTGCAACAAGGCATTACTATATATATGATTTCAGTTGGATTTTAAGTTATAGTGTAAGTGCAGATGGTGCAACTGAAGAAAGCTGTTAGTGTTGACTTTACACTTGAACTTAGGATCAGAAAACAAAGACAAATTAATTGCAGCCACCTTTTTTATCCAAATGAGTATTCAAGGTGAAATAAGGCAGCTAAGAGATGAACAATAGGACCAGATAGTTGTCTACATTGCAAGGTGTTTTTTTCCCACTCCTGTATCTTGTTTATCTTGTTGAAAAAACGGAGCTTGCAACATTGAAGTTGTCTGCAGTGCTGCTAACTTGACGCTTCTGTTCCAGATTCCTCAGCACACCAGACGCAGCCAGGGACGCATCCACCTGTAAAATCCTGTAAAATGGTAACTTCTGACCCCAAAAGGTCAAAAGTCAGGACATCCCATCCACCAATCACAGCTGCCACAGATGTGCCTCACAAACGGATTACTGCTGCAGCTACTGACTTTCTTTTTTTACTTTTCATCACCATTATCGTTTGTCTGTTCTTTGGTTCTTGTACGAGTGTTTGTCTCACAATGAACAAAGTGTTTGTGTCTGTTATGCATTTCTTTGTTGGGAGCTTTGAATGTATATTTTTGTTACAGAGATTGATATAACCAAGGGTTTTGGTACAGTCATTTTGTTTTTGTACAGTGGAGTCTTACTGTTTTCAGTGTTATTGATAATGATATTTTTATGTGCAGAGCTCCTTTTTTTTAAAGGAAATAATGTGATAATATATTTAAGCAGGTATGAACTGTAGCTTATGCAGAGCAAAGGCAGGTACTGGCTCTACTCGTTTCTTCTATATTCAATCTCTTGAAATCCTTGTGGGTGCCACTAGCCAGGAGCAAAAGACCTGTCATATTAGGCACACACTCACAAATCTTACATTTTTATTAAATGATTGCCAATAGTGCACTGTGTGTAATCCAAGTTTGTGGTATCAGTGATTATATTGACCTCAATTATCAAATATCTTCAGCACGGGTCATTTGAAACAATCATGACTTCCAACATGATGCAAAATAATTGATGCGTGGAGTTGAGGTCAATATACTTTCCTGCTGAGGAAGGCAGAGCCCGGTATGTCCATGTGTAGTGGACTGTTGCAAATCATTTAATAAAAAGAAAACTGTGAGCGCTCACCTAATTTGTGAATGCACTGTAGCATGTAACACACCTGCCTTAATGTTTCTTAAAACCTCTAATCACTTTGTGAGGCCTTAATTCTTACCTCGGCCAAGTGAAATGAATAACAGGGGGATTGAGATTCACGTAGCTCTATTCTATGCAACTGCTGCTTCAAGTTGTTTGATTTTATTAAAGTGCACTGATCATTTTTTCTTGTCCTTGTTTTCATGTTTCTTAAAATTTCAGTTTGTAATTTTTTTGAAAATTGCTGTCTTATCCAGGCAGTACAATGTTACAGTATTGGTTCTTGAATTTAGGCTATCCAGGTATGACCAACACCAACATTAAACAAACATAAATGACCAGCAAGATAGTAGGTAATGGTCACTTCTTTTTTTTTTTTTTACAGTTGTGTGAAACTACAAATGTGAGCGCTCCAATTTTGACAATTCATGTTGTCATAGAAAGCATGTACAACCACAGTAAATGTGTTCATTTTAGTTTCCAACATTGTTCAACCATGATGTTGAAAACGACTTATATTTTAATAGAGATTAGTTACAGATTTCTGCTTTAATCCACACCCTATGAGACACTTTAATACTGTATTACGTGTGAGGTGAACTTAACATACAGTACATGTAGTCACATGTTTTCATGTTTGGTGAGGAGTCTTTTGTTGTCTATGAATCAAATTTGGACCATACTTTGAGGTGTCACATTTTTATACAAATATGTGAATATGTGTAAATTTGTAGACTTGAAAATTAAACGTCAAACTTAAGAAAACTGTCTTCTCATCAACAGTTTATGTAGCCATCTTTGCCGTTGTTGCATGTCTGCTCTTAACCTGTTAATTAAATGCTATTGACGGGAATGTATTGTGATGGATGTCTTTGTGTCTGATATTCTTTCTGACAACTCTATAATAACAGCATGTTTGTGCACATTTTTCATCTGCACATTTTTCACTATTCACAAAAGGTTAGTGTCAATAAATCAATCCACACCCAATAGCACTGAGCAAAAATACCGATCTGTGTGTTTGTGGTTTTCATCTGTGTTTTTTATATTTACTCACATTAGAGTCTGACATATCTATAAAAGTTTACTTCACTGTATGCTTCTGTATTTGGCAATACTTTCAGCTGTGTATTTCTACAGTGTAACAGCAAGCTGATAATAGATTTTACATAGATTTTCCTTAACACAAAATGCATTTACAGGTCTGAGTGACCAGACTAAAATGCAGAAAAAATAGTTAATACTCAGAGCACAAACCTGACAAAATTCTTCATGTGTTTTTGAATAATAGAAAATGTTAAGAATTCTTTCATCTGTATCTACTGTAGATCTGGATGAAAATACACATAGTATTCTAATTACTTGTTTGTTGGTTCATGTCTGTAATGTTAAAGGATGAGTTCACATTTTTTTTAAGTTTGTCCTAAAACAACAGTCAGGTGCCCAAATGAACATTGACTCATGGTTTTCTTGCTGTAATCATTCCTCCTGTTCATACTGGCCATTAAGAGATCCCTTTATAATGCACTTTCAATGTAAGCAATTGGGGACAAAATCTACAGTCTCCCTTTTGTGCAAAAATGTTTTTAAAAATGTATTTGTTTTTCCCTTTTCCCTGAAAAACCGCACAAATCATAATTGTCACTTTTCATCATTTTAACACACTCTACATTGCTATATGGGTAAACACTCTAATTTTCTTCATTTTCTGACCAGGGAGGGCCACTTCTACAAGTGCATAGGACTGAAATAAGGAGTATTCCAGTGGGCAGAGAAGGCATAAAGGCATTGATAATTGTAATGATTAAAAATAAACTGTATAAACTGCATATTGATGAAGATGTATTGAAAATAGACAATAATATGACAAAATAGGAGAGGGAATAGAATATTGAAATTCATTCATGAAGTCATAATGTACATCATGACATTCTAACAGAATGGGACACTAGAGGAGTGATTTCTAAGCAGTTGGTCTATTTCACCAGGAGAGGTAGTTGTATTTTCACCAACTTATTGTGATCACCAAATCATTCAAGGGAAACTGGAAAAGTCCACAAAGAGAATACAAAGATAGTTTGCTAACTGAACTGTCAGTAGGTAAGTACTCAAATAGCTTTTTGGCTGGAATGTGATGTTTTCAAATCCAGTTAAATATAACATATAATACACACAACATTATGGTTAATTGAGATGACTCTAAACACACAGCTATCATTGGATGAATATTTCCTTTAATGTCTGTTAGTTGTCAATACAATACAATTCTTCAATTTGAACTCAAAAAGAAACTCAGTTAAGCTAGAGGTTGAATACAGTAACACTCAAGGCCCCCTGGCACAGTGGTGGAGGATGTATTCAAATCCTTTACTTGAAGGACGGGTTCACAATCTTTTAAGTCTGTCTTAAAACAATAATCCCAAAAAGGTGCCCAAATGAACAATGAAATAGTTTTTTCTTGCTGTAATCATTCCTCCTGTTCATACTGGCCATCAAGAGATCCCTTCCTAATGCACTTATAATATAAGTGATGGGAGACGAAATCCACTGTCCTTGTTTTGTGCAAAGTTTATCTGAAATAATAACAGGCAAATGAGTTAAATCAAGTGAATATCTAAGTTTGTCTGTTTAGTATAAAATTCCCACTTTGTGTTTCCCTGTTGAGCCGGGGTGAGAAGATAGTAACAAAAAGACACTTGAAAACACTTGAATGTTGAAAGATATCCACGTGACTTGACTTGAAGCTTCATATGAGCTTCAAATAAACTTTAAACTAATTCTAAACAACTTTATATACATTCTTGCACAGAGGGAGGACTGTTGATTTTGTCCTCCATCATTTACACTGAAAGCACATTTAGAAGGGATCTTCCAGTAAGCAGTGTTAGCAGGAGGAATGATTACAGCAAGCCAAATCTCTTTCAATTTTCATTTGGGCATCTGACTCTTGTTTTAAGACAGACTTGAAAACTTTTGAACCCATCCTATTAGTATAAGTAACACTACAACAATGTAAAAATACTACAAGCAAATTCAACATTTTACTTAAAGAGCAGAAGTATTATCAGAAAAATTGCTTAAAATTCAAATATAATTAGTGGTTTATTAATATTGATTCATCACCATGTAAGCCTTATTTAAATGTTGCATGACGTCGGGGTGAAATTTTACTACTACTTTATATGTTGTTGGGTAGTTCAATCTTTAACAATACATGATATTTCATAAGCTGATCATGCATTAAATTAACTGCATAAAATCTTTATCTGCAAAGTAATAGCAGTAAGATAAATGTAGTAAAATAAAATGTACAGTATTTCCCTCTGAAATGTGAAGGAATCTAGTTTGCGCCTGGTGCTTTTATGTTACTCCCTATAAAAGTGTCTCAAAACCAGCTTCCTATTAATGTGTGTCACAGAAGCCCAGCAACCTTCAGGAAGAGTCATTCTTTTTTTTGGGTGGGTTCTGGGAAACAGCCCACAAAACTTCTGCAAACGGGATGAACAGTGCAGATTTTGACAGTGCTGTCGAGGGGATGCAGCGGGGAGAGTTGATTTCCACTCTCCAGGATATGATAACTGATACGTTGAGGGACACATTCAACTCTGTACTGCTTCTTCCTCCTCCTCCTCTTCCTCTTCCTCCTCCTCCCGGGCCTCCTGGGCAAAGATCTGATACCCACTTTCAACCAGCGGAGAGTCTTATAGCAGGATATCGTGAGTGCATCCCCCTGGGAGCAGCTCCACTCAGCTATCAGCAACCGAGTCCATTGATGGCTGCTCCTGGACTGAATGTTAAACAGCCTGCTCCCATCATTTACCAAGAACCACCACTGTATAATCAAAACAACATGCATAACCTGGAACAGGTAAGATACTAAGCATAAGTTAGGGATCTCTATCATAAGAATTTTATCAATGGTGGTAGAAGCTTAGTTTAATCTAAGCCCACTCTGTTATCCTATGTGCTGTTGGATGTAATGAGTAATATGACAGTACTGTAAGGCTCTGCTGATCAATAAGCTTAATAACTGCCAATTAGTCATAATTCAAAAATATTCAGTGCAGTGAAGCTGTTATGTGACTGAGGTTCACTTAAGGCATGTTGTAGAATTTGTTTGAAATCTCTCGGGTCTCCCACTTCTCAAAAGCTTGGAGCATATCATTTTTTTCATTAAATTCGAAAAATAGATTTGTTTTTTTCTGAATGGCAACTATTCATTACTAAATTCAGTAACTTACAAACCCTCCCGTCCATCAGGACATCCCTACAAGTACGGGGCTGGAATGGCACACATTTTTAACAGAGCACCCAATTGATTTTCTCTTGAATAGCTGATCAATGAATCAACTAACTGACCTGTCTCCTCAGGACAGGAGAACAGGTCAATTATGTTTTTGATGCTTTTCCATGTTTGTTAATTCATATTTGGGACCTTATGTTTAGATCAGGGCGGGGATTCTACAAGGTTGGGTGAGGCATACATTTTTTTTTATTTTTTTTTTTACATTTTTAAATATTTCTGAGTAGGAAGGGGGCTTCTCCAGAGGGAAAAGAAATGGGTTATGTGTCAGTTAAAGTAAAGATTGGGTGTTTACATACATGGAGTATAAGTGTTGGTCTTTGAAATTATATTTTGAATATGTGTATTATATTTGGGTAACCCTCCCTCTGTCCTTACAGTACCTGCCAAATCAGTTTCCTGTGCATGACGCCACAATGGCAGCAGCACCTGTACATTACCCTGTTGCTCCTGCACACCCAGTAAGACCCTGATTAACCACAAACACTCTGAATCATCCTCACTGTTTGGTTGTAGACACAGTGAAGAAGACAGCAGGTTTATTAACCTTGCTATAGGAGAGTGATATCAATGCTGGAACAACTGTACAGAACAACCATCTATTTGTCCTGCACTTACAAATAAAATTAAATAAAAGTTGAAGCAGTGTAGTTTTGCAACTTAGATGCATGTATTTGTTAGGAAAATAAACTATGTTTCAGCAACGCTGTCTTTTCAGTCTCTGGCGTATTATGATTATCTACCTGTGTGTCATAGATTGTCCAGATGTTTTCTCTCCACAGATGTTACTGCAGTTTATTGAAGCAGTTATTGTAACTAAAAGAGATTGAAAACTCTGACACCATTACAGCTAATCTGTCCTCTGTATGTTTGTGTTTCTAGTATAACAACGCGCCAGTGGTGAGGCTCCCTGTAGGCCAGAGCCTGTGTCCTGCTGGCATGCTGTAAGTGACACACACATAAACAGAAACACACACAAGAGCACACAGCTATTGAGCTTCTGTGAGTATCTTCAAACACACTCTTTCTATTATCAAATGTATCTTTGTGTCTCTTTATCTATGTAGGAATGGAGTGACAGTGTACGAGGTTGCTCCATCTGACTCCGCTCCTCCTGCACTGAACACCTCCATGTTACAGTAAGTGAGCTCTGGCCAGTTTTGGTCAAAATGTACTTTTCTTATTTGTGACTGGCTCATGATCTGTGGCAGAGGTCAGATTGAAGACCATAAATAAACCAGACTCTTAACTTAATCACAATCACCTATATTTTGATTGCAGGTGTCTGTTACTGTATGTGTCTACCAAGATGCCAGCATGAATATTATTATAATTAGTGTCTTAATTAGTTTTAATGTACAATACGGCACAGACAATGATGCATTATTCTGCTTACATCATTGTTTCATTCTAAATACTTTTTTTTCTCACAGTTTCACAACAATACCATATGTAAAGAAGCCGCCAAATGCCTTCATGCTGTACATGAAGGAGCAGAGGCCAAATGTTGTGGCCGAGTTGAACATTAAAGAGAGTGCACAAGTGAATATTATCCTGGGAAAGAGGGTAAGTGTGTGTGCTCTGTATGTTTGAGACACTCCATGTTACACAAACTTCATCACAGTTTAGTAAAAGGTAGTTTTCTGTTGTTATACTTTATTGAGCAGATTCAATTCAAATAGAGAGTTTTCATCATTTAATGACACAAATACACTGTGGAGTTTACATTCTGAATCTGTGTGCATATTAATGCATCTGTTAACATGTTTTATGTCTTTGTTTGTGCTTGTACACTAGCCATACTGTAGTTGTGTGAAAGTGTGTGTGCTGACAGTGTGTTGTCGTCTGTCCACAGTGGAAGTCGCTGTCAGAGAAGGAAAAGGCCAAGTATTTCCATCAAGCCAACAAAGAGCGGCAGCTCCATGCCCAGAAATACCCCTACTGGTCATCAAATGACAACTATGTATGTAACCTCTTCTCACGTATGTTTACATCACTGCACCAGAGCTGATGAAACACAGTCAAAGATTCTTGTGTTCAGAAGCTGACTTCAGTGAAAAGTCTGATGTGTTTGTTTTTGTGTAGGGCAAAAAGAGAAAGAGGAAGAGGAGCAAAGCTCCCATCAGGACTGAAGGTAAGGCAATATTTCTGTGGATCACAGTGTGTTTTCAGGGGAAATGTGATGAAACTAGATGACATGTGACACATGGTCATATTTGACCAGGTTAGATCACAGATAGTCAAAATACAAAGATTTCACACATTATCTTTAAAGACTCTAGTCAAAGTAAACACGTTTGAATTCTATTAACGTTTACAATAATGCATCAGACAATGGAGGGAAAAGTAGATCACTTAGACTTTTAACATGAAGTCATGGTCATCACAAATGATCAAAGAATGTAACCACAATGTAAACTAGAGTTGAAACAATTGATTAGTCGTTCATCAGGAAATAAATCAGCAATTGAATCATTTCAATAATTTTTCCAGTAAAAATTATTTTTTTGTCAGAACAAAAGTGTTTGTCATGAAACTAAACTTAATATTTTGGGATTTTGGACTTTTAGTTGAATAAAACAACACTTTTGAATATGTTAACTTAGGTTTGGGGAAATTCTAACAGGATTTTTTGCTTTTTTAATGACATTTTATGACAGAAAAAATTAATCAATTAATCCAGAAAATAATCATCAACTCAGAAAATGTTAACCTCAACGTAAGACTGAATTGTGTGTTATCACAAGTATTATTCAGTGCAGGTTTAAGTGGAATCATCTTCTTTTATAGCGTCTGCATCTAAACCTGAAGACGTCACTCACCAAGCAAGGAAGTTATGTGTGACTCCAGTGCAGACAGTGAAGATGGAGACCATCACAGACAGATTTAATAGAGGCTCCTCTTACACCGTCCTGATGCAGCTGCCTCCAAGCACAAAATCGCAGAACTGGTGTCACTGATGATGGAGCAGCTTGCACTGCACTGCAGAGCCTCAGCTGCCCTCCTCTCCATGAACACACATCAGTACATCAAATAAATATGTAAAAAATGAAACAATATGCTGAGAGTGTAGTCGAAATCTGTCTATCTATCTATCTATCTATCTCATGGAAAACGACTTCATCTGGAATTAATTAGAAGCACAATAAAAATATATGTAAATTATTCAAATTATTTTTAAAAAGTCAAGTGGAACAGTTTTGTCAAACACAGGCACAGCATGAAGGGAGAAAACGAAAGAAACATTACAAGGTTTCCTCAGAAATACTCTTTAATTTGAGTAACATTCTCAGGGGTTTATCAAAAAATGTAAAATTTCCATTCAAACCATTTGAGTCTGTGTAAGAGTCTTTAGTCAGTGGGGTCACAGGTGATGTACAAAAGAATATGTGTCAAAATTAGAAAACAACATCACAAATATAAGACGCTTACATATGACAGTATGGATGGTTCATAACGTAGCAGCAGATCAGAAATGTATTTTGGCCCTAAACCATTCAGTGCTTTATAAACCAACAGTAGTATTTTAAAATCAGTTCTTTGACAGACAGTAAGCCAGTGTAAAGATGTGAGAACTGGAGTGAAGTGATCCACTTTGGTCTTGGTGAGGACTCGAGCAGTAGCATTCTGAATCAGCTGCAGCCGTCTGATCAATTTTTTAGGGAGACCTGTGAGGACATTACAGTAGTCAAGTCTACTGAAGATAAATGCATGGACAAGTTTTTCCAAATCCTGCTGAGACATAAATTCTTTAATTCTTGATATATATTCTTTAGGTGATAGTAGGCTGACTTTTTGCTGGCTTGGTTTGTGGAAAGATTTTACACACAGCATTCAGAAGACAGAAACAGTGGCACCAACTCCTTTGTCCTCCTTTTAAGGAAAAAAACACTTTTGTGAATTATGTCTATCAACAAAATTTAAATTATTTTTTCTACCTGGCATGTGATTCCTCAGCAGTCTCTGGAGGACCCGGCTCCATGTTAGTGTCCTCAACTTCATAACGTGGACGTTGGAAAACTCTCACAGAACTAGTACAGCATTTAAACATAAAGACAAATCAGGTAAATTTGTAGCATTAACAGATGACCAGACAGTCAATAAAGTAACACATTCAAATATTACACATGCAAAGCGTAGTGCAAATGACCATAAGATAACATTAACCTTTGAGGGCCTCGTCCATCTCCAGAAGCAATCTCCTGTATGGCATCCTGATCAAGCAAGGAGCAAAAACACACAATACAAACTACATGAAAATGTATCCGTGGTATGAGACCAGATTCTTAGTTTTATTTTGAATGTGCACTTTAAACTAGCTAGTTGAAACCTCACTTGTCGGAGAGAAATGGGGAATGTTTTATCATCATAGACGACAACACCGTTTCTTCCATCACGATCATCAACACACTCTATGGAAATCTGCAATATTATCAAAAATGTGTTGGGGAACTGAAATGTATCATATAATGCCTATTCTAATACAATACTAACCACGGTGTGCTTACATTAATCTACATGCTAACAATGCTAATGTTCACATCAAACAAGCATGCTCAACTCAATTCAATTCACACTAATATATAAACAATAACTTCCAAAAACTGCAGTACTCCAACATACTACACAAACACCTGTACAAGTTTGCTCATTTCACTCTTAAATGTTAAACTTACACGAGTTGCTATGTCATCAATGGGAGACGCCATTTTTCATTTTCTTCCACTCTAACGTAAAATTCTTCTCACAAGCGTGGTTACGTCAGTGTTTTACGTATCATACGCAAGATTGTATTAATTAATGTACAACTGTGCAAAATAATCACCTGAAAGCCTTTGCTCAGCCTACATCGTTTCTCATAACAGTTTTTTGTTTGTCAGACTTTTTTTGTTTTTATCACAGAGGGCAAGAATTTCTAATTAATTTCTCTTATAAACAAAATCAAAATTTATCACTGATCATCATTGATTTATTCAAATATTTTTAAAATTACACCCACTACAAATTAAAATCTCTCTCTTCAAAATCACTAGAATAACCGACGTTATATAGTGTCCAACTACGTACTTCATATACGCTGATGACACTTGACTCAATGTGTGTTCCCAAATGAAGTACAAATTGTTCTTCATTACCCTCAAAACCCTAAAAAACACCAAAACAAAACATAAAAAAAACTAAAAAAACATACCTCTTTTCTTGAGATCCTTGTGGATTACTTTCCAATCTCCAGTTTTGAGATTACCATTTTAACTGAGAGAAGTCCATCCTCATTGGTTGGATTAGAAATGTCTTTTCACAGCCCAAGAAGAAATGAACTTGACTTTTATAGTTCTGACTTTTATAACCCCCCCCCCCCTCCCCAGGCGGAGCTAGACTCTCAGCACAGAGGGGGCGGAGCACTCTTGAGGGGCTTCTGATAAAGTCATTTTAAAATTTACAACTGTAAAATAGCTGATATATCCTATCTATTCCTATCCATAAACACATATGAACTTAAACATAAAACACAGTAATACCTCAAACATAAAATAGACACAGCAGTCTACAATACTACATGTTTCACTCACCAGTTGCTGTCCCTGCTCAGCCTGCTGCTGTTTAGTGTCCATTTATGTATTCCACCATCCTCCATAGAACAAAATAATCCGAACAGGTTAACAAACTTTGTACATGTCACAGTCCCTTTTTCAAATTTCATCCTCCTCTCCTTCATGGTGGCATACCTGCGGGACATAAACACTCTCAACGCTCAACGCACAGTAAAGTGATGTCACATAGTGTGGCCTCATCCATGCACGAATGCAAATAGCCCATAATGGGCCTCAGATGGCTGAAACTTCATCTTGCGAGTTTCATTCACCATAAATGTAAAAAGACATAAATATCTCATATTTTGGATAAAGTTTTCAGCAAAATTAGTCATGACTTTTGAATTGCTGCTTCTCAACGAGCACAAATATGGACAATGCCACTCTGCCATTGCAACCCCCATTGTGGTCAGAGGGGGCAAATACATCCGTAGAGAATGTGTGTGTGGAGAACTGCCAAAGAGAATGAATGGAAGAAGTTAGGAGAGTTCAGCTCTGCTATTCCCGCTGCACTCAATAAGTTGAGTCATGTCACAAGCGGGGTCCCTACTGAGCGTAGGCCCTGTGGTGGCCACCGCCTCTGTCCCCACAGTCAGTCTGCTTTTGATTCTCCCCTTTGTATGTTTTAGTTCTCATGGGAAACATGCGCTGCACATACAGGAAGTGAGATGCAGCCAACCACAGATCTTCAAGAATACGTGGTGGAATGCTCCCTTAGCACAAGTGAATGATAATGGTGCAGTTCCCCAGATCGCATTGTTGGTATATTACCCATTCTCCCCTTATTGTCTTTGCCACATACAACAGGTCATTTGTTTGTACCTTCCAAAACAATCAATATGTCTGTTCTATTGTCCATTTAGTTGCAATAATTTTTATACAACAACTCCAAGCCTGTATTTGTGGTGCATTACACAGGGTCAGGTTTTTCAAAACCTGTCTGTCAGGAAAAAGTCAACTTCTATGGCCAGGTCTCTCTTGAAAAATTTTAATCTCAGCAAGACTTATCTGGTTAAATAATTGAAAATTGATGAAATTAACCTCTGAATAAATATAGTAATTCTATAGACTTTCCTGCTGATGACAAACTAATTCTGTATGTAACAGTGCATGACAGTGCAGATGTTCAGAACCACAAAGGTCAAGTTAGGCTCTGTCATACTTTCAGTTTGAGTTTTCACACAACACCCAACAAAGAAACCCTTGTCCTACCACAAGTTCAACTTAACCTCAACCTAAATACTTTCATACTTAACTGTGTGTCATGTTTAAATTGATTTTATTATTATTTTAAATGATATAATATATAAAATTTAAGTATAACATTTAACTCTCTGGTATGTGCGGACACCTTGCCCTTATCAGGACTACAAGCCCCACAGTTTGTCCTTCAGTTGATGAACAAGGTAACACATACGTCACCCACCTCCTGCTGTTACATTTTACACTGAGCACGCAAAATATAAAGGACATTCTTCACATTCACCCAAAATGACACTTTGTATTTTATTGTGCTATGGACCCCCAATGAGTTGTGTCCTTAATAAAATCTGAATTGAATTGAAATTGAATTGAAATTATTTAAAAGGAATTTCAAAAGGCAAAGAAGTTTTTTGTTTTTTTCTCTGAAATGCAAACTGGTTGGCTTTCGTTCTTCATGGTTACATTTGTGGGTTTTAACATGTGCATACAAGCATGTATGTTTTTTTCCCACACAGTGGAAATGTGTGTGAAACATGTGACTTGAGAAAGTAAAAGAAATAAAGTAATAATGGTGTGCTGTTCATAATCCATATTAAAACTGCAGTGAAAGCTTCAGTGTTCTCCAGTAGTGTTATCTTTACTGTATTCTATTCAATTTTTCTGTTCTGTATTTTTTTCCTAATGTAATAAAATAGAAATCTTAAAGGGAGTGATCAAGAGTGCTAGAAGTCCTGGGGAGGCAGAAATCACATTTACAGTGTTTTGGACTCAGCACCTGGACAAGAAAGATTTGAAAGATATTAACTATTCAGAATAATAAAGTAGATATGTGTTACCAAATGCTGTGCACTTATCAGTTATGTTCATAATACACAGACACATAGAACTCTGAGGACCCAGAATGTGTCTGTGTCTTGTTTTTATTCTTTTTATGTCTCCCTCATCACAATAAGACTACAAAGTGTTTCCAGGTTAGCATAATTTGTGTTTATTTAATTGACTGCAGACACTATAAACTGTATACACCACTGAAGCACAATTTAAACTGAAATGCTAAGGCCTTGAGCCTTGAATTTGGCATTTTGACCATCGCCATCTTGGTTTTTTGGAGCCAGAAGTGATGAAAAGTGATGATATTTGGATGAGAGCATGGAGCTGGGGATTAGCTCCCCAGGGTCCAACTACAGCACCTCATACACCCCCATGATAGCGACTTGTCAATCACAAGGTAGCCATGCCCTAAAACATACCCTGCTTTATTGTCTATTTTTCTCTAAATGGGGCCATAACTTACAAAATGAACATGATGCTGTATTGAAGAAGACTTGAAACTAGTGATTGAGACCATAAACTCATTTGGAAAGTGTTTATTGGGGAAATAAATCAAAAGAGAAGTAAGGTCATTTCCCTATAGACTTCTATACAAACAGACGTCATTTTGGAGACAGTGGAGTCGCCCCCTGCTGGTGACAAGAAAGAATGCAGGTTTAAGTCACTTGTGGATTGCTTTATTTACATAAAAATATCACCCGACTCTGCACCTACCTTTGGCGCAGCTTTACAGCAAGTTTGAGCTCATTGTTTAGCTGCCCAGCCGTAACTTGATAGTGCCTTTTTTGGTCGCAGTAGGCAGCTGTTTTAGGAGCATTTAACAACTAAAGAGATAGATATTTCCCCGCGCATTTGATAGAGACAAAAAACAAAGCTTAAAGAGAGTGAATATTGGACTCGGCAACTATAAAACCCATTCAAGATGTCCTCATGACATTAAAAAGTCTTTGTTCATTTCAAGCAAAGCATCATGCTCTTTCAGTTTCTTCTGCATACATTTTAACCTACAAAATCCCAAAGCACCCCTCTATTCTCATCCAAATGTTAACACAAGCTTAACTTACTTCCGTCTGGATCAAATTGATCACTATATACAGATGATTATTATAACCTATTTCTTATTCCTTTTCTTAATTTCACATGCGGATTACCATCTAATTGACATTTGTATGTTTATTACATAAATATAAAGTAACACTATTTACTGAATTTTATTGACTGTTTAAAAAAATACAGTCAAAAAAGGCTGATTCAAACACTTGTTGTTTCGCTGCGCATCTCGTTGGCTCGTTTTTGGCAGTTTGTCATAAGCTTCAAGTAGACTGCATTTTTCAATGGTAGAAAAAGAATTTTTCCTTTTCTTTTTCCTGTCATGATTTCAATGTGCACGCGTCATCACCCTCAGGTCACCAGCTGGCAGCAGCTGGCAGTTGTGCGTTTAGTGCTGCGGGGTGGGGGCCACAGCAAGAAAGTTGAACCAGAAACAACTTTTAGAGAAACGCAACCTGTAACGCTGTGCAACCCTGCCATGAGGGAAGACAACAACATTACTAGGAAGAGGGGAGGACATTTCTCCTCATTTGAAAATGTTAAAAGTAAAGTTAAGCTTTGCTGACGGCTTCCTGACTCTTCAAAAAGAGAGAGAGAGAGAGAGAGAGAGAGAGAGAGAGAGAGAGAGAGAGAGAAGCAGTGGTCAAGTGAGCTAGAAATTGGATGAGGAGAGCGAGCAGTGGTAGCGAGTAAGCCGGTGAATGAGAGGAATAAAACCTTATTTTCTGATTGTTTCACTGTGGTTACAAATAAACACCCTCACCCCGCACCTCCACACAACCCTATGGAGGTGCGCTGCAACGCCTGATAATGGTGCCGCAGCCGCTAAAAACACATCATACGGGTACTGTGGGAGTAAGGTGAAAAGAAAATAGCATTACCGGAAAATGTTTTTTCCGTATGTTTTCATATATGAAAAGACCCCAAATGAACACTGTAAGCGGACTATTGATTACTATAAACAAATTATTTAAACAGCATTTGTATAGGAATGATTCTGTCCCGGGCTTTTTGATCCATATAAGCAGTTGATCACTGTAATTGTGATCACTATTAGCGGTTTCCACTGTACTTTCATAGTTTATTTCACCAGAAGAGCCAGTTGTATTTTTTACTACTAGCTACAACATGTGAACAACTTGTGATCACCAAGGAAAACTGGAAAAGTCCACAAAGAGAATACAAAGATAGTCTGCAAAACTGAAATCCTACTAGTTGACCCCAAAACAAAAAGAGAAATGCTGTATAATAATCTGGGAAAATAAACTCCTTGTATTAAATTTGAGGTTATAAATCTTGGTGTTATCTTAGATTCAGATCTAAGCTGCAGGTCCCATATCAACAAGGTGATGAAAACATCATTTTTCCACCTTAGAAACATAGCTAAAGTACGACTATTCATAAATCAAAAAGATGCAGAAAAACTGATTCATGCCTTCACTTAAACTGATTTGATTACTGTAATGCACTTTTTACTGGCCTTCCGGAAAAAAAACGCTGAGAGACTTCAGCTCTTTCAAAACTCTGCAGCTCGACTATTAATCAGAACCTGGATGAGAAAACACATTAGTCCAGTTTTAGCTGCTCTGTACTGGCCTCCTATAACATTTAGAATGGACTTTAAGGTCCTCCTCCTTACATAAAAAGCCCTTAATGGGCTAGTACCAAGCTACATTGCAAACTCCCTTGTTAACTATCTACCTTCAAGAACACTGCAATCATCAGCTGCTGGTTTATTTGAGATTCTCAGCAACAGCCAAAAGAAAATTGGGGATGCAGCCTTTGTCGATTACGCCCCAAAACTATGGAACATACTACCGATTTTTAAAAGAGAGCTAAAAACTTATCTCTTCACCTTAGACTTTAAATAGCTTTTGTCTCCTTCTGCTTTGCACTACTGCACTACTGCACTTCTTTTAAAATGTTGACTTTTAATTGATTTTATACATTCTATGTATTGTATGTTTTAACTTCATTTTATTTTACTTCTATTTATTAAATTTTATTATGTGTTTTATTTTCACATTATTTTATCTCATATCAAAATATTTTATTCTTCCCAGTTTTCTTATGTACATTTACATGTTTTATGTTCATTTTATTCCATTTATGTCTTTCTTTATGTGAAGCACTTGTTGCATGTAATTTCTTTTGCTGTAAAGTCCTTTGAGCTGCATTTCTTTTTTGCATGAAAGGTGCTGTACAAATAAAGTACAAATGCAGTTAAATATAACAGTTAAATCACTCGACATTAAGGCTAATTGACATTACTCTAAACACACAGCTATCATTAGTTAAATATCTCTCTATTGTCTGTTAGTTGTCAATACAACACAGTCTTCAACTTCTACTCAAAAGAAACTAAGCTTAGGTTAAGGTTGAATACAGTAACACTCAAGGTACTCTCGACGTATTCAAATCCTTTACTTGAAGGACAGGTTCACAACTTTTTAAGTCTGTGTTAAAACAATAATCCCAAAAAGGTGCCCAAGTGAACACAGAAATAGTTTTTCCTTGTTGTAATCATTCCCCCTGTTCATACTGGCCATTAAAGATCCCTTCATAATGCACTTTCAATTTAATGGGAGACAAAATCCACTGTCCTCGTTTTGTGAAAAAATGACTTTAAAAGTTTATCTGAAGCTAATATGAAGCAAATTAGTTAAATCAAGTGAATATCTTTAAAAGTTTGCCTGTTCAGAATAAAATTCCCACTTTGTGCTTCCCTGTTGAGCCGAGGTGGAAGGATAGTAACAAAAAGACACCAAAAACACTTGACCTTTGAAAGATATCCACTTGATTTGACTAATTTGGATTGCTGAAGTTTCATTCTTTCCCATCAATCCCCAAAGTACAGCTTTACTGTATTTTAATATTACAGTCTCCTCATTACCACACAAATATTTGGAGAATTTGAATAAAGAACGGAAATTTTGGAATTTGGAGATTAGAATAAAGACAGAGGATGTTAGAAAGCAAGCAGAATCTCCCCAAACTATATATGTTCCTGTGGCGCTCATTATGATTTGTATTGGACAGTCTACTACATCACAAACACAGTATTATGCTTGAAAATGGGTTGTGTGTCGGTTAAAGTAAATATCGAGTGTTTACATACATGGAATATGAGTGTTGGTCTTTGAAATGACATTTTGAATGTGTGTATTATGTTTAAGTAACCCTCCCTCTGTCCTTACAGTACCTGCCAAATCAGTTTCCTGTGCATGACGCCACAATGGCAGCAGCACCTGTACATTACCCTGTTGCTCCTGCACACCCAGTAAGACCCTGATTAACCACAAACACTCTGAATCATCTTCACTGTTTGGTTGTAGGCACGGTGAAGAAGACAGCCGGTTTATTAACCTTGCTGTGGGAGAGTGATATCAATGCTGGAACAACTGTACAGAACAAACATCTATTTCTCCTGCAGTTCCAGTTCAAACTCCAATAGAAAAATGACACATTTTGAATCTATTTAAACAAAATTTGAAGCAGCGGATGTAGCTTAGATGCATGTATTTGTTAAAATTTTTTTAAAAAACTATGTTCCAGCAAAGCTGTATTTTCGGACTCTGGTGTATTATGATTATCTACCTGTGTGTCATAGATTCTTCAGATGTTTTCTCTCCACAGATGTTACTGCAGGTTATTGAAGCAGTTATTGTAACTAAAAGAGATTGAAAACTCTGACACCTGGTGGACAAATCACACCATTTCAGCTAATCTGTCTTGTTTGTGTGTCTATTAATGCACCAGTGGTGAAGCTCCCTGTAGACCAGAGCCTGTGTCCTGCTGGCATGCTGTGAGTGACACACACATAAACACAAACACACACACACAAGAGCACACAGCTATTGAGCTTCTGTGAGTATCTTCAAACACACTCTTTCTATTATCAAATGTATCTTTGTGTCTCTTTATCTATGTAGGAATGGAGAGACAGTGTACGAGGTTGCTCCATCTGACTCCGCTCCTCCTGCACTGAACACCTCCATGTTACAGTAAGTGAGCTCGGGCCAGTTTTGGTCAAAATGTACTTTTCTTATTTGTGACTGGCTCATGATCTGTGGCAGAGGTCAGATTGAAGACCATAAATAAACCAGACTCTTAACTGAATCACATTCACCTATATTTTGATTGCAGGTGTCTGTTACTGTATGTGTCTACCAAGATGCCAGCATGAATATTATTATAATTAGTGTCTTAATTAGTTTTAATGTACAATACAGCACAGACAAGGATGCATTATTCTGCTTACATCATTGTTTCATTCTAAATACTTTTTTTTTCTCACAGTTTCACAACAATACCATATGTAAAGAAGGCGCCAAATGCCTTCATGCTGTACATGAAGGAGCAGAGGCCAAATGTTGTGGCCGAGTTGAACATTAAAGAGAGTGCACAAGTGAATATTATCCTGGGAAAGAGGGTAAGTGTGTGTGCTCTGTATGTTTGAGACACTCCATGTTACACAAACTTCATCACAGTTTGGTAAAAGGTAGTTTTCTGTTGTCTCTTTATTGAGCAGAGTCTAAGAAAACACTTTTTGTTCTTTTCTTCAAAGCTAATTATTTCCATTTCATTGTCACATAACCAGAGAACAAATGAAATAATCATTTCAAATAGAGAGTTTTCTTCATTTAATGACATAAATACACTGTGGAGTTTACATTCTGAATCTGTGTGCATATTAATGCATCTGTTAACATGTTTTATGTCTTTGTTTGTGCTTGTACACTAGCCACACTATAGTTGTGTGAAAGTGTGTGTGCTGACAGTGTGTCGTCGTCTGTCCACAGTGGAAGTCGCTGTCAGAGAAGGAAAAGGCCAAGTATTTCCAGTAAGCCAACAGAGAGCGGCAGCTCCATGCCCAGAAATACCCCTACTGGTCATCAAATGACAACTATGTATGTAACCTCTTCTCACGTATGTTTACATCACTGCACCAGAGCTGATGAAACACAGTCAAAGAGTCTTGTTTTCAGAAGCTGACTTCAGTGAAAAGTCTGATGTGTTTGTTTTTGTGTAGGGCAAAAAGAGAAAGAGGAAGAGGAACAAAGCTCCCATCAGGACTGAAGGTAAGGCAATATTTCTGTGGATCACAGTGTATTTTCAGGGGAAATGTGATGAAACTAGATGACATGTGACACATGGTCATATTTGACCAGGTTAGATCACAGATAGTCAAAATACAAAGATTTCACACATTATCTTTAAAGACTCTAGTCAAAGTAAACACGTTTGAATTCTATTAACGTTTACAATAATGCATCAGACAATGGAGGGAAAGGTAGATCACTTAGACTTTTAACATAAAGTCATGGTCATCACAAATGATCAAAGAATGTAACCACAATGTAAACTAGAGTTGAAACAATTGATTAGTCATTCATCAGGAAATAAATCAGCAATTGAATCATTTCAATAATTTTTCCAGTAAAAATGTTTTCATTTTGGTCAGAACAAAAAGTGTTTGTCATGAAAATAAACTTAAAGCCCCTGGAAAAGCAAATCCATGATTGGCTATTAATCATGTAATTTGGGATCTAATGTGCATATAGTAAACACCTAAAAACTATGAGAACATAGCCTTTGACATAGCCTATGTAATTCTCTAGAAAGTCTCTCCCTTCCCTTGTTACCAGGTTGCAGTTAGGCGGGGCTAAACTAGAGAATTTATTATGTAGTAAATACCTGCCCAATCATATTTAAGAGAAAGATGATTGACGTGGCTATCTGGCCGAGCTGACTTCATAATACTTACTCTCCTAATATGGTTTGAAAGTTACTGTGTTAAGCTAACTAGCAGACTTGGGTACACCATCCAAATATGTATTAATCACGGAGTGGACAAGTAGCTCAAAAGTGTGGCATAGCAATGCTAGTGCTTCATGTAAGTAATGAAAGATGCTAAAACACTTAGTTTCGTAGTCTGGAAGGTACAGTTAAATGAAAACGGATATGTTTGGTCTACTCTAGTCTGCTAGTTAGCTGATTAGTCAAGATAACTAGTAGACCACTGGGGTAATTGATAATAAGCTCAAAAGTTTTGAATAGAAAAGCTAATGCTAACTGTTTCATGTAAGTGAATGGAAGATGCTAAAACGATTAGCACCATACTCCAGGAGGTATAGTTAAATAAAAGCACAGTTTCTGGTGGTCTAACCTAGTTTGTTAGTTAGTGGATTATTCAAGCTTTCAACTAAGTAGGGTTCATTTGATAGATTTGGTAGTTAATAGCAAAACGTTTAAACTGTGCTAACCGTTTCAAGTATGTGAATGGAGAATGCTAAAATGATTAGCATCATACTCTGGGAGGTATGGTTAAATAAAAACACAGATTTGGGTGGTCTAACCTGTTTTGCTAGTTAGTCGATTAGTCAAGCTTCCTAACCAAATAAAGTCCATTTGATAGATTTGGTAGTTTAATCCATATCATCAAAACGTTTTAGTGAATGAATAGAAAATAAAGTGATACTTGAGCTGAAAGTGAGCTGTCAATCAAACGTAATCTGGACATGCCCACACAGTCTTGAGAAATGGTTTGAGCAGCCAAATGAGCTGTTTTTAAGCTAAGTTTTCTAATAGTTATGAATGTTTATTCATTCAATTTTTTGTGGATGCTTAATGAGACACTCAACTTTGATATCATATCTGCATTTTTGTGATTTCAAGCCACGTTTCCAGAGGATTTAATATTTTGGGATTTTGGACTTGTAGTTGAATAAAACAACACTTTTGAATATGTTAACTTAGGTTTGGGAAATTCTAACAGGATTTTTTGCTTTTTATGACATTTTATAACAGAAAAGATTAATCAATTAATCCAGAAAATAATCATCAACTCAGAAAATGTTACCCTCAACTAAAGACTGAATTGTGTGTTATCAAAAGTATTATTCAGTGCAGGTTTAAGTGGAATCATCTTCTTTTATAGCGTCTGCATCTAAACCTGAGGACATCACTCACCAAGCAAGGAAGTTATGTGTGACTCCAGTGCAGACAGTGAAGATAGAGCCCATCACAGACAGATTTAATAGAGGCTCCTCTTACACCGTCCTGATGCAGCTGCCTCCAAGCACAAAATGGCAGAACTGGTGTCTCCCTCTCCATAAACACACATCAGTACATCAAATAAATATGTAAAAAAATGAAACAATATGCTGAGAGTGTAGTCGAAATCTGTCTATCTATCTATCTATCTATCTATCTATCTATCTATCTATCTATCTATCTATCTATCTATCTCATGGAAAATTACTTCATCTGGAATTAATGAGAAGCACAATAAAAAATATATGTAAATTATTCAAATTATTATTAAAAAGTCAAGTGGAACAGTTTTGTCAAACACAGGCACAGCATGAAGAAAGAAAACGAAAGAAACATTACGAGGTTTCCTCAGAAATACTCTTTAATGTGAGTAACATTCTCAGGGGTTTATCAAAAAATGTAAAACTACATCACAAATATAAGACGCTTACATATGACAGTATGGATGGTTCATAACGTAGCAGCAGATCAGAAATGTATTTTGGCCCTAAACCATTCAGTGCTTTATAAACCAACAGTAGTATTTTAAAATCAGTTCTTTGACAGACAGTAAGCCAGTGTAAAGATGTGAGAACTGGAGTGATGTGATCCACTTTGGTCTTGGTGAGGACTCGAGCAGTAGCATTCTGAATCAGCTGCAGCCGTCTGATCGATTTTTTAGGGAGACCTGTGAGGACATTACAGTAGTCAAGTCTATTGAAGATAAATGCATGGACAAGTTTTTCCAAATCCTGCTGAGACATAAATTCTTTAATTCTTGATATATATTCTTTAGGTGATAGTAGGCTGACTTTTTGCTGGCTTGGTTTGTGGAAAGATTTTACACACATTATTCAGAAGACAGAAACAGTGGCACCAACTCCTTTGTCCTCCTTTTAAGGAAAAAAACACTTTTGTAAATTATGTCTATCAACAAAATTTAAATTATTTTTTCTACCGGGCGTGTGATTCCTCAGCAGTCTCTGGAGGACCCGGCTCCATGTTAGTGTCCTCAACTTCATAACGTGGACGTTGGAAAACTCTCACAGAACTAGTACAGCATTTAAACATAAAGACAAATCAGGTAAATTTGTAGCATTAACAGATGACCAGACAGTCAATAAAGTAACACATTCAAATATTACACATGCAAAGCGTAGTGCAAATGACCATAAACTAACATTAACCTTTGAGGGCCTCGTCCATCTCCAGAAGCAGTTCCCTTTGTGGCATCCTGGTCAAGCAAGGAACAAAAACACACAATACAAACTACATGAAAATGTATCTGTGGTATGAGACCAGATTCTTAGTTTTATTTTGAACGTGCACTTTAAACTAGCTGGTTGAAACCTCACTTGTCGGAGAGAAATGGGGAATGTTTTATCGTCATAGACGACAACACCGTTTCTTCCATCACGATCATCAACACACTCTATGGAAATCTGCAATATTATCAAAAATGTGTAAGTGAATTGAAATGTATCATATAATGCCTATTCTAATACAATACTAACCACGGTGTGCTTACATTAATCTACATGCTAACAATGCTAATGTTCACATCAAACAAACATGCTCAACTCAATTCAATTCACACTAATATATAAACAATAACTTCCAAAAACTGCAGTACTCCAACATACTACACAAACACCTGTACAAGTTTGCTCATTTCACTCTTAAATGTTAAACTTACACGAGTTTCTATGTCATCAATGGGAGACGCCATTTTTCATTGTCTTCCGTAAACGTAAAATTCTTCTCACAAGCGTGGTTACGTCAGTGTTTTACATATCATACGCAATATTGTATTAATTAATGTACAACTGTGCAAAATAATAACCTGAAACCCTTTGCTCAGCCTACATCATTTCTCATAACAGTTTTTTGTTTGTCAGACTTTTTTTGTTTTTATCACAGAAGGCAAGAATTTCAAAATTATTTCTCTTATAAACAAAATCAAAATTTATCACTGATCATCATTGATTTATTCAAATATTTTTAAAATTACACCCACTACAAATTAAAATCTCTCTCTTCAAAATCACCAGAATAACCGATGTTATATAGTTTCCAACTACATACTCCTCTACTATACGCTAATGACAGTTGACTCAATGTGTGTTCCCAAATGAAGTACAAATTGTTCTTCATTACCCTCAAAACCCTAAAAAACACGAAAACAAAACTTAAAAAAACTAAAAAACCATACCTCTTTTCTTGAGATCCTTGTGGATTACTTTGCCTCTGTTCATCAGTTTTGAGATTACCATCTTAACTGAAAGAAATAACGTCCATCCTCATTGGTTGGATTAGAAATGTCTTTTCACAGCCCAACATTCACCATAAACGTAAAAAGACATGAATATCTCATATTTTGGATAAAGTTTTCAGTGAAGTTAGTCATAAATTTTGAATTGCTGAAGAATTCAGCTCTGCTATTCCTGCTGCACTCACCACTTTGAGTCATGCACTACATTCCCAGCGGAGCCCCTACTACGGTCACTCTGCTTATGATTCTCCCCTTTGTATGTTTCAGTTCTCATGGGAAACATGCGCTGCACATACAATAAGTGAGATGCAGCTCAGATGAAGGAACAAGGTAACACGTATGTCACATGAATCAACATGTATGTCACCCACATCCTGCTTTCACTATTTACACTGAGCACTCAAAATATAAAGGACATTGACATGCACCCAAAATTACATGTCATATTTGCAGATAAACCAAAGAAAATAAAAAAATAAACATGTGACTTGAGAAAGTAATAGAAAGAGACAGTAAAAGAAATAAAGTAATAATGGTGTGCTGTTCATAATCCATATTAAAACTGCAGTGAAAGCTTCAGTGTTCTCCAGTAGTGTTATCTTTACTGTATTTTATTCTGTTCTATTTTTCTGTTCTGTATTTTTTCCCTAATGTAATAAAATAGAAATCTTAAAGGGAGTGATCAATTGTGTTAGAAGTCATTGGGAGGCAGAAATCACATTTACAGTGTTTTGGACTCAGCACCTGGACAAGAAAGATGTGAATGAGTTTTGCACACTGACTGCCACAGGCTATTAACTATTCAGAATAATAAAGTAGATATGAGTTACCAAATGTTGTGCACTTATCAGTTATGTTCATAATACACAGACAGACAGAGCTCTGAGGACCTAGAATGTGTCTGTGTATTGTTTTTATTTTTTTTGTGTCCCTCATCACAATAAGACTACAAAGTGTTTCCAGGTTAGAATAATTTATGTTTATTTAATTGACTGCAGACACTATAACACCACTGAAGCACAATTTAAACTGAAATGCTAAGGCCTTAAAAGGGCTATAATCAATATTTTTTAATAAAAACAGTGTATCAGTGTGTAATGTCTGAGGTGACTCCCAATGGATAGCCACCCTGTAAAGCATACCCTGCTTTATTGTCTATTTTTCTGTAAATGGGGTCATAATTTACAAAATGAACATTATGCTGTATTAAAGACTTGAAACTAGTGATTGAGACCATAAACTCATTAGGAAAGTGTTTACTGGGGTAAAAATCAAATGAGAAGTAGTCATTTTCCCACAGACTTCTCTACAAACAGATGTCATTTTGGAACTAATGGAGTCTCCCCTGCTGGTGACTAGAAAGAATGCAGGTATTGGTCATTTCTGCATTGGCTTCACTTTTCAGACCTGGAACTACCCGCTTCCTCAATCCTAGTGATGACTTTACATAGAAATATCACCTGACTCTGCACCTACCTTCAGCGGAGTTTTACAGCAAGTTTGAGCTCATTGTTTAGCTGCTTGGCCTGCAACTTTACTGTTTTGACTCACTCTCACCGCTCTCATAGTGTCTTTTTTGGTCGCAGCAGGCGGCTGCTTTAGGAACATTTAGCAACTAAGAGATAGATATTTCCCTGAGCATTTGATAGAGACAAAAAACAAAGCTTAAAGAGAGTGAATATTGGTCTCACACTCATAAAGTCTCAAACAGACAACACCCAACAATAAAACCCATTCAGGATGTAATCATGACATTAAAAAGTCTTAAAGTTTGTTCATTTCAAGCAAAGCATCATGCTCTTTCAGTTTCTTCTGCATACATTTTAACCTACAAAATCCCAAAGCACCCCCTCTATTCTCATCCAAATGTTAAGCTGTTGGTTTATTTCACCAGGAGTGCTACTTGTAAAACTAGAGAAGTTCACAAAGAGAATACAAAGATAGTTTGCGAAACTGAAATCCTACTAGTCAGCCCCAAAACAAAAAGAGAAATGCTGTATAATAATCTGGGAAAATTAACTTCCTGGATTAAATTTGAGGTTATAAATCTTGGTGTTTAGAAACATTTGGAATTGACTTTAAGGTCTTCCTCCTTACATACAAAGCCATTAATGGGCTAGGACCAAGCTGCATTGCTAACTCGCTCGTTAAGTATTTTCCCTCAAGAACACTGCAATGATCTGCTGCTGGTTTATTGGAGATTCTCAGTAACAGCTGAAAGAAAATCGGGGATGCAGCCTTCATTAATTACACCCCAAAACTATAGAACCCACTACCGATAGATATGAGTGAAGCCAGCTCACTAAATATTTTTAAAAGAAAGCTAAAAACTGATCTCTTCACCTTAGACTTTAAATAGCTTTTGTCTACTTCTGCTTCGCCCTGATGCACTACTGCACTTCTTTTAAAATGTTGACTTTTAATTGATTTTATACATTCTATGTATTGTATGTTTTAACTTTGTTTTCATTTTATTTTACTTCTATTTATTAAATTTTATTATGTGTTCTATTTTCACTTTATTTTATCTTATATGAAAATGTTTTATTTTCCCTCTTATGTACATGTAAATGATGGGAGACAAAATCCACAGTCCTCGTTTTGTGCAAAAATAAATTTAAAAGTTTATCTGAAGCTAATATGAAGCAAATTAGTCAAATCAAGTGGATATCTTTAAAAGTTGGTCTATTCAGGATACAATTCCCACTTTTTGTTTCCCTGTTGAGCTGGGGTGGAAGGATAATAACAAAAAGACACTAAATACACTTGAACTTTGAAAGATATCCAGTTGATTTGACTAATTCGGATGGCTGAAGCTTCATACTTTCCCATCAAGCCCCAAAGTACAGCTTTAATGTATTTTAGTAGTGAAGCCTCCTCATTATCACACAAGTAATTTGGAGATTAGAATAAAGAAAGAGGATGTTAGCAAGCATGCAGAATCTCACCAAACTATATGTGTTCCTGTGGTGCTCATTATGACTTGTACTGGACAGTCTACTACATCAGAAACACAGTATTGTGCTTGAAAATGGGTTATGGGTCAGTTAAAGTAAATATTGAGTGTTTATATACATGCAATATGAGTGTTGGTCTTTGAAATGACATTTTGAATGCATGTATTATGTTTGGGTAACCCTCCCTTTGTCCTTACAGTACCTGCCAAATCATGACGCCACAATGGCAGCAGCACCTGTACATTACCTTGTTGCTTAATTGTTGATTAATCAATTAATGAAGAAAATAATCCGCAACTCGGAAAATGTTCCCCTCCACTAAAGACTGAATTGTGTGTTTTTACAACAGAGACCAGAACCTGTCAAAGTTAGTATCAAATGTATTGTTCAGTGCAGGTTTAAGGCGAATCATCTTCTTTTATAAAGTCTTCGCTCCGGTGTTAAACGCAGTGATGTTGGCTAAACTCCTGTACAGACGTGTACCAGCGTTTCTACCATCCCCTCTCCTACCATCCAGTGTGATCGACTCTCCGTTCGACAGCACTGTCAACAGCCAGCAGGAGAGACGCTCCATGGTGCGTTTGTATTTTATAACTGAAGTAATACTAGTATGCAAGCTTTTTGTTTCTCTGATGTTTTCACATCACAAACAATGAACAAAACCATATGAAGTCTTGCAGGTAAAACATGCCACTCATGTAGATTTTAGTGTGGAGTGGCTGCTCTCCAGGTGAGCTTGATTTTATTGTAACTGTGATAACTGGGTGGAAATAAGCCTCCTGAATATCCATCCAAAACACTGTCAAAACTTTCGTTTACAATTTCCACTGCAGCCTTCATAATCATCGACTGGGAAAGAGGCAGAAAAAAGGCACATGCACAGTTAAAGCATCCCAAATAACAATAACTGACAAAACACTCAATGCAGAGTGAAAAACAAGAGACATCCGCAGAGTGAAACAGATGAAAGAGCAGGGGGAGTTAAAAAATAGAATAAATATGATTAGAATTAAAATAAGTTCTCTTTCAAATCAAACATCCCAATATATGAGTAGAAAGTATTGTTCTTGCTTCTGCATTTATAACCTTTTTTATACTCAAACATAGCTTAACCATGTCATGTTGATGTCATGATATGCTACTTCAGTACAGCAACAAATATTACTGACAACCACAGAAAATTGCAGAGGAACGTTTAATCCAGGAATTCACATTATAGATGCTACCACTGACTATCCCTGTACAAACTGGCCACAATTTAACATATTAATCATACATGATCCAGCCATATTTATATATATTATTATTGTTTGTATTGTGTTTATTCAACCTTAGTACCAATTAAATAATACACTTTCGTCTTTTAGTGTTCATGCTGTAAAAACACACAACAAAAATGTATCAAATCATATAAAGACTAAGCTGATCCTGTATTAATGCTTATCTGACATAAATATAAGCAAAATTTTGTCCAGATGAATGTTGATTCTTTACTGCTGTAGTTGTTGGCAGTTATTCCTCTTCATCCACCTCCTCCTCAAGACTGTAAGAAATATAATAGAATAGTATAGATAACTGAACCAATACTGTACAACCAGTTAAATATAGCCTTATGAAAACAAAAACAAATAATCTCATAACGAATACATGCAAATGTTTACAACAACAATAATAAAAATCTAATCAACATAGCTCACCAATTTAAATAAATTTCACTGATGCTTTTCTGATTAAATAAAGGTTATATAATTATATAAACAAATACAAGCATAAACCAACTCCTTTGCCCTCCTTTTAAGGAAAAAAATTGTGAATTATGTCTATCAACAAAATTTGAATTAAATTTTTTTTACCTGGTGTGATTCCCCAGCAATCTCTGGAGGACCCGGCTCCATGTTAGTGTCCTCAACTTCATAACAAGGATGTTGGAAAACTCTCACAGAACTAGTACAACATTTAAACATAAAGACAAATCAGATAAATCTGTAGCATTAACAGATAACCAGACAGTCAATAAAGTAACAAATTCAAATATTACACATGCAAAGCATAGTACAAATGACCATAAGATAACATTAACCTTTGAGGGCCTCGCCCATCTCCAGAAGCAGTTCCCTGTGTGGCATCCTGGTCAAGCAAGGAACAAAAACACACAATACAAACTACATGAAAACGTATCCGTGGTATGAGACCAGATTCTTAGCTTCATTTTGAACGTGCATTTTAAGCTAGCTAGTTGAAATCTCACTTGTCGGAGAGAAATGGGGAATGTTTTATCGTCATAGACAACAACACCGTTTCTTCCATCACGATCATCAACACACTCTATGGAAATCTGCAATATTATCAAAAATGTGTTAGGGAACTGAAATGTATCATATAATGCCTATTCTAATACAATACTAACCACGGTGTGCTTACATTAATCTACATGCTAACAATGCTAATGTTAACATCAAACAAGCATGCTCAACTCAATTCAATTCACACTAATATATAAACAATAACTTCCAAAAACTGCAGTACTCCAACATACTACACAAACACCTATACAAGTTTGCTCATTTCACTCTTAAATTGGTTGAAAATCTCACTTGTTGGAGAGAAATGGGGAATGTTTTATCGTCATAGACAACAACATCGTTGCTTCCATCACGATCATCAACGCACTCTATGGAAATCTGCATATCATCAAAAATGTATTAGTGAATTGAAATGTATCATATAATGCCTATTCCAATATCTTACTAACCATGATATTTAAACTTACATGCGACACAATGTCAGCCATTTTGTTTCCTTGTCCCACATACGTCACACAAGCGTGGTTACATGTTCTATGTAAGAGTGTGTTACATATCATACGCAATATTGTATTAATTAATGTACAACTGTGCAAAACCCTTTGCTCAGCCTTGGTCATTTCTCATAACAATTTTTTGTTTGTCTGACCTTTTTTGTTTTTATCAAAGAAGGCAAGAATTTCTGATAAATGTATCTTATAAACAAAATCAAAATCTATCATTGATCATCATTGATTAATATATTTTTTTAAATTACACCACCTACAAATTAAAATCTCTCTCCCTAAAAACCACAAGAGCAACTAACTTTAAATCATGTGTCCAACTTCATATTCCGTATACGCTGATGACACCTGATTCAACATGCGTTACCAAATGAAGTACAAAAATTGTCCTTCATTACCCTCAAAACCCTAAAAAAACATACCTCTTTTCTTGAGACCCTCGTGGATTACTTTCCCTCTGTTCATTAGCGTTGGATTACCATCTCAACTGAGAGAAGTAATGTCCATCCTCATTGGTTGGATTAAAAATGTCTTTGTCTATTAGATGTCTATTAGAGATCCTCTGAATCATACCGTGCAAGATCATTTCACAGCCCAAGAAGATGATAACTCTTTGGCTGTGGTGAAGAAATGAAATCTGACTTTTATACAGCCCCTTTGTATGTTACAGTGGAGCGTATCGGTCTGTTTCAGTTCTCTAGGGAAACTTCAAAAAAGTACATGAGATTCAGTCAACCACGAACCCTCAAGCATATGTGGTGGAATGCTTCCCTTGCACAAGTGCAACATAATGGTGCAGTTCCCCAGGTTGTATCCATTCTTCCCTTATTGCCCTCGCCACATACAACAGGTCATTTGTTTGTACCTTCCGAAACAATCAGTATGTCTGTTCTATTGTCCATTTAAGTTGCAATGATTTTCTATACAACAACTCCAAGCCTGTATTTTTGGTGTATTACACAGGGTCAGGTTTTTCAAAACCTGTCTGTCAGGAAAAAGTCAACTTCTATGGCCAGGTCTCTCTTGAAAAATAAGTAAATGTAATAATATGTCTGAGTAAATGTAGTAATTTTATATCTTAGCCCTACTGGGTTATCACATTTGAGAATTTCCTACTGATGACAAACACATTTTGTGTAACAGTGTGTGACAGTGCAGATGTGTAGGACCACAAAGTTCAGGTTAGTCTCTGTTATACTTTTAGTCAGAGTTCTCACACAGACAACACCCAACAAAGAAACCCTTATCCTACCACAAGCTTAACTTACTTAACTTTGATATTTTCATACTTAGCTGTGTCATGTTTAAACTAATTATGATTATTTTAGTTTAAAAGTTTGTAACTTATGAGTAAATGTAATGATTTTATATCTTAGCCCTATTAGGTTATCACATTGGAGAATTTCCTGCTGATGACAAACAAATTCTGTGTGTAACAGTGCATGAAAGTGCAGATGGTTAGGACTGCAGAGGTCAGGTTAGGTGTAAATTATAGATTTAAAAGTTTGTGTAAAGTATAAAAGTTAACTCTCTGGTATGTGCAGACACCTTGCCCTTATCAGGACGACAAGTCCCACAGTTGATGAACAAGGTAACACATACGTCACCCACCTCCTGCTGCTACATTTTACACTGAGCATGCAAAATATAAAGGACATTCACATTCAGCCAAAATGACACTTCATACTTTGATTTGAATTTAACTTCATCCATTCATCCATTTTTCACCCAGTAGTTCTGCTATAGTACAACCTGTTCAGGACCTAAGAGTTTTTTTTCTTTGTTATGTTGTGTGTTTCTTGGACTTATTGTTGATACCTCAATCAATACATCTACTCAGTAATACGTTTCTTTCTATGGTGACCCTGAGAGCCCCACACACTTAGAAAACTGGAAAACACTTAAACAGACAAAATAAAAGCAAATGAAGAAAACATTATCACCAATTTGACAACGCAAGTGCAGTATTTAGAAAACAAAGCTCTCATTCAAGAAAACTGAATACTGTACATATGATACATATGTACAGTAACTTGAACATCTATGCCATCATGTGTCAGCATTGCCAATTAACACACTGTTTTCATATTGTTTCATCTGAACTCGTTTTTTTGAGCCTATTTTACAAATTCTTTAAAAAGAATTTCAAAAGGAAAAGAAGTTTTTAGTTTTTTCTCTGAAATGCTGACTGGTTGGTTTATTAGTGGCTTAAATGTAAATGCCAGCATTTTTTTGTTCTTCATGGTATTTGTGGGTTTTAATATTTGCATAGAAGCATTTATGGTTTATTTTCCAGACTGTGGAAAATAAAACATGTGACTTGAGAAAGTAATAGACAGAGAAAGCAAAAGAAAGAAAGTAATAATGGTGTGCTGTTCATAATCCATATTAAAACTGCAGTGAAAGCTTCAGTGTTCTCCAGTAGTGTTATCTTTACTGTATTCTATTCTGTTCTATTTTTCTATTCTGTGTTTTTTTTTCTAATGTAATAAAACAGAAATCTTAAAGGGAGTGATCAACAGTGTTACAAGTCCTTGGGAGGCAGAAATCACATTTACAGTGTTTTGGACTCAGCACCTGGACAAGAAAGATGTGAATGAGTTTTGCACATTGACTCCCACAAGCTATTAACTATTCAGAATAATAACGTGGATAGGAGCCAACATGACATCACCCATTGGTTTATAGACTCCTGTTTTAAAGCCTTGACTTTGGCATTTTGACCGTCACCATCTTGGTTTTTTGGAGCCAGAAGTGATGAGAAATTACCATTTTTGGATGAGAGCATGGAGCTGGGGAGGAGCTCCCCAGGGTCCAACCACAGCACCTCACACACCCCTGTGTGCAACTTGTCAATCACAAGGTAGCCACCCCCTAAAGCATATCCTGCTTTATCATCTATTTTTCTCTAAATGGGGCCATAATTTACAAAATGAACATCATGTTGTATTGAAGAAGACTTGAAACTAGTGATTGAGACCATAAACTCATTAGGAAAGTGTTTACTGAGGTAATAAATCAAAAGAGAAGTTGTGTCATTTTCCCATAGACTTCTATACAAATAGACATCTCTTTGGAGCCAGTGGAGCCCCCCCTGCTGGCGAGTTGAAAGAATGCAGAATACAAAGATAATTTGCTGACTGAACTGTCAGTAGGTAAGTACTCAAATAGCTTTTTGGTTAGAATGTGATGCTTTCAAATACAGTTAATATAACAGTTCAATCACTCAACATTAAGGCTAATTGAGATACTTGCTTGTCTGTTAGATGTCAATACAACATAATTCTTCAACTCAAGAAGGAAGAGGTATTCAAATCCTTTACTTAAAGGATAGGTCCAAATTTTTCAAGTCTGTCTTAAAACAATAATCCCAAAAAGGTGCCTAAATGAACACTGAAATAGTTTTTTCTCGCTGTAATCATTCCTCGTATTCATACTGGCCATTGAGAGATCCCCATTCTTCAAAAACATATTCCCTCATTTGTTGTTTTGATGATGGTGGTGGAGAGCGCTGTCGGACACATCAGTCCAAAATCTCTCATAGATGTTCAGTTGGGTTGAGATCTGATGACTGAAGGTCATAGCATATGATTCACAACATTTTCATACTCATCAAACCATTCAGTGACCCCTTGTGCCCTGTGAATTGGAGCATTGTCATCCTGGAAGAGACCACTTCCATTAGGATAGAAATGTTTCATCATAGGTGATCACTCAAAACAATTTTGTGTTGATTTGCAGTAACTCTTCCCTTCAAGGGGACAAGTGGACCCAAACCATGCCAGCAAAATGCCCCCCACAGCATAACAGAGCCACCAGATCCCCTCACTGTAGGGGTCAAGCATTCAGACCTTTACCAGTTTTTCCTTTAATTTGTCAACCGTCTATATGTTTGGGTAACCCTCCCTCTGTCTTTACAGTACCTGCCAAATCAATGTCCTGTGCATGATGCCCCAGTGGCAGCCGCACCCATACGTTACCCTGTTGCTCCTGCACACCCAGTAAGAACCTGGTTAACCACAAACACTCAGAATCATCCTCACTGTAGACACGATGAAGAAGACAGCCGGTTTATTAACCTTGCTGTGGGAGAATATCAATGCTGGAACAACTGTACAGAACAAACATTTATTTTTATCCTGCAGTTCCAGTACAAAACTACAAAAGAAAGATGACACATTTTGAAAGTATTTAAATAAAACGTTAAGCAGTGTAGTCTTGTAGCTTAGATGTGTGAATTTGTTAGGAAAATAAACAACTCTAATAATAATCTAATAATCTGTCCTGTGTGTGTTTGTTTCTAGTATAACAATGTGCCAGTGGTGAAGCTCCCTGTAGGCCAGAGCCTGTGTCCTGTTGGCATGCTGTAGGTGACACACACATAAACATAAACACACACAAGAGCACACAGCTATTGAGCTTCTGTTAGTATTTTCAAACACACTCTTTCTATTATCAAATGTATCTTTGTCTCTATCTATGTAGGAATGGAGAGACAGTGTACAAAGTTGAAGATGGCGGGGTTACTCCATCTGACTCTGCTCCTGAGTGAGCTCTGGCCAGTTTTGATCTGTGGCAGAGGTCACCGGATGTATTTTAATTGCAGGTGTCTGTTATGTGTATGTCTCTACCAAGATGCCAGCATGAATATTATTATAATCAGTGTCTTTTGATTAGTTTTAATGTACAACACAGCACAGACAAGGATGCATTATTCTGCTTACATTGCTATTCTAAATAAACTTTATTCTAAATACTTCTTTTTCTCACAGTTTCACAACAATATGTGCTCTTTTGGGAAATTTAAATGGCATTTTTTTTTGCTTGTTTATCGTATTTTATAACAGAAAGGATTAAGCAATTAATCAAGAAAATACTCCTCAACTCAGAAGATGTTATCCTCCACTAAAGACTGAATTGTGTGCTTTTACAACAGAGATCAGAACCTGTCAAAGTTAGTATCAAAAGTATTGTTCAGTGTAGGTTTAAGGGGAATCATCTTCTTTTATAAAGTCTTAGTGGACTGATTAGGTTTTTTTTTTAAATTTTTTCTTTCCTTTGTCTTGCAGCATCTGCATCTAAACCTGAAGATGTCACTCCAGTGTAGACAGTGAAGATGGAGCCCATCACGGACAGATTTGATAGAGGCTCCTCTTACACAGACAGTCCTGATGCAGCCGCCTCCAAACACAGAGTCCACAACACTAGTCTAACAGACAATGGAGTTCAACCATATTTTCATTATTGCAGAACTGGTGTAACTGATGATGGAGCAGCTTGAGCCCCTTCCCTGCATCGCAGAGCCTTAGCTGCCCTCCTCTCCATAAGCACAAATCAGTAGATCAAATAAATATGTAAAAAATGAAACAATATGATGAGAGTGTAGTCAAAATCTGTCAAACATCTCATGGAAAACGACTTCATCTGAACTTAATTAGAAGTAAAATAAAAAAATATATGTAAATTAATATATTAAAATGTCAAGTGGAACAGTTTTGTCAAACACAGGCACAGCAGGAAGAAAAGATGAAAGAAACATTACAAGGTTTCCTCAGAAATACTCTTTAATGTGAGAGACATTCTCTGGGGTTTTGCAAAATGTGTAAAATTTCTTTCCAAACCACCACGTCACAGTGTAGTCAGTGGAGTTACAGGTGAGGTACATAAGAATATGTGCCTCAAAATTAAAAAAAAATACCACAAATATATGAGGCTCACATATAACACATATAACATTAACATATTAAAGACTAAAGTGAGTCATTGCACATTAATTAATAACAAATTAAGTACAGTCAGCCAACTCACGTGGTGTAGATTATTATTTCAATGTAAAATATGTACAGCATTTGTGTTTGGTGTCTAGACTCTGACCTTGTCACTCCCCATAAGGAAACATTGATCTCACACAGCAGGGAGTGGGAAGCGATGATACTAACTATTACTAAGATATACATTCAGAGCCCAGCACCAGCCAATAGGAAAAATATGCTATGTGTGGGCCTAGGCACCAGACACTGTGTGGCCATTCCTCTGCTAAGCACCTTTGACCATGAGGGGAAATGCTATCTAATGAAATAAGATGGAAGAATCTAAACACAGCACAACGCTCAGCTATACAGTAAATAATATAATCCCAAATTCAAAGGTTGGAGAAGACATGCGTCAATCATTATTGAAGCAAGAGAGATGACTAACAATACATGTATGAGCTTAGTTTGGCAAAGAGTGTGGCTTTAGATCTAATTGATGTAAAAAATTATCCCCCAAAACAAAGCAACATCCAGGGGGAATTATGCTGCAAAACTAACACTCTGCATATCTGAAATGTGTGTACTTGTAACACCACTGAGGGAGACTTTGAATGAGGTTTGATAGTGTTTTATTCAAATTAGAAAAGACAGCTCTTAACTCATTTTAAAAATATTATTGGGATACGTGAACTAGCTTGCAGGCATCTCTTCATTATTTTTTATATTGCGTGTACTTAGCCTTGAGTATTCGAATAATTGTAGTTTAGTACTTAGTTGTCAATGTGTAAATAAGCACCAATTAATACATGTTTTCCTTTAGTGTTATGTGAATGAATGTTGATTCTTGACTGCTATAGTTGTTTTCAGTTATTCCTCTTCATCCACCTGCTCCTCAAGACTGTAAGAAATGTAATAGAAAAGTATAGAATTACTTATCTAACACCTAACCAATACTGTACAAACAGTTGAATATAGCCTTATGAAAACATAAACACAGCAGATAAAATAACACAATAACAAATACATGCAAATGTTAACAACACCAACAATAAAAATCTAATCAACATATCTCACCAACTTAAATACATTCCACTGATGCTTTTCTGCTTTTCAGCGGCACCAACTCCTTTGCCCTACTTTTAAGGAAAAAACATTTGTGAATCATGTCTATCAACAAAATTTGAATTAAAGTTTTTACCTGGCATGTGAATCCCCAGATGTCTCTGGAGGACCCTGCTGTATGTTAGTGTCCACAACTTCATAATGGGGACGTTGGAAAACTCTCACAGAACTAGTACAACATTTAAACATAAAGACAAATCAGGTAAATTTGTAGCATTAACAGATGACCAGACAGTCAATAAAGTAACACACTCAAATATAACAAATGCAAAGCGTAGTGCAAATGACCATAAACTAACATTAACCTGTGACGGCCTCGTCCATCTCCAGAAGCAGTTCCCTGTATGGCATCCTGGTCAAGCAAGGAACAAAAACACACAATACAAACTACATGAAAATGTATCCGTGGTATGAGACCAGATTCTTAGCTTCATTTTGAACGTGCATTGTAATCTAGCTGGTTGAAACCTCACTTGTCGGAGAGAAATGGGGAATGTTTTATCGTCATAGACGACAACACTGTTTCTTCCATCACGATCATCAACACACTCTATGGAAATCTGCAATATTATAAAAAATGTGTTAGGGAACTGAAATGTATCATATAATGCCTATTCTAATACAATACTAACCATGGTGTGCTTACATTAATCTACATGCTAACAATGCTAATGTTAACATCAAACAAGCATGCTCAACTCAATTCAATTCACACTAATATATAAACAATAACTTCCAAAAACTGCAGTACTCCAACGTACTACACAAACACCTGTACAAGTTTGCTCATTTCACTCTTAATTGTTAAACTTACACGAGTTGCTATGTCATCAATGGGAGCCATTTTTCATTGTCTTCCGTAAACGTAAAATTCTTCTCAAAAGCGTGGTTACGTCAGACCACAAGTGTTTTACGTATCATACGTAATATTGTATTAATTAATGTACTACAATGGTGCAAAATAATAACCTGAAACCCTTTGCTCAGGTTACGTCATTTCTAATAACAGTTTTTTTGTTTGTCAGACTTTTTTTGTTTTTATCACAGAGGGCAAGAATTTCTGATTAATTTCTCTTATAAATAAATTTGAAATTTATCATTGGTCATCACGGATGTATCAAAAAAAAATTTCTTACATTACACACACTATAAATTAAAATCTCTCTCCCTAAAAACCACAAGAACAACTAACTTTAAATCATGTGTCCAACTACATATTCCTTATACGCTGATGACACCTGATTCAACATGTGTTCCTAAATGAAGTACAAAAAAATTCTTCTTGACCCTTTTCTTCATGACCCTCAAAACCTTAAAAAAACATACCTCTTTTCTTGACAAACTTGTGGATTACTTTCCCTCTGTTCATCAGCGTTGGATTACGATCTCAAATGAGAGAAGTAAAGTCCATCCTCACTGACTGGATTAGAAATGTCTTGTCTACTAGATGTCTACTGGAGATGTCTGTCTGAATCATACTAAGATTGTTTCACAGCCCAATAAGATGGTAACTCTTTGGCTGTGGCGAAGAAATGAAATCTTTTGAGTTTGGTATTTTCCCCTTTGTATGTGACAGCGTAGTACGTTGGTCTGTTTCAGTTCTCAGAGGAAACCGCCTAAATAGTGTGAGCTGCAGCCAACCATATATCCTGCAATCATGCATACAAGAGGTCAATTGTTTGTACCTTCCAAAACAATCTATGTGACTGTTCTATTGTCCATTTAAGTTGCAATAAGTTTCTATAAAATGAACTCCAAGCCTGTATTTGTGGTGTGTTACACAAGGTGAGGTTTTTTTAAACCTGTCTATCAGAAAAAATTTTCAGAATTTCCTGCTGATGACAAACAAATTCTGTGTGTAACAGTGCATGAAAGTGCAGATGGTTAGGACTGCAGAGGTCAGGTTAGGTGTATATTATAGATTTAAAAGTTTGTGTAAAGTATAAAAGTTAACTCTCTGGTATGTGCAGACACCTCGCCCTTCACAGGACTACAAACCCCACAGTTTGTCCTTCAGTAAACATATAACAGGATGTATAAAGCAACATAAAAGCAAGTTTGCAGCTTGCTGTCACCCACATCCTGCTGCAATGTTTTACTCTGAGCAGTCAAAATATAAAGGACATTCATATTGTAGGACATTCACATTCACGATAAATGACACCTCATACTTGCAGATAACCCAAAGATTAGAATATTACTGTAAATCCTCCAAATACAAGTTATGGTAAAATTTTCTTTTTTTTTCTGCACAAAAAATGCACACTAACACACACAGCAATACTATCAGCCTGTTGTCATGAGGTTTCTGAATGACATTAACTTTGTAAGATCTGTAAAGTCTTGAAAAGTGTTTATAAGTCATTTATTTGCTCAATTTCATGTGATTCTTTTCAGGGATACTTAGTGATACTACAACAGTAACTCTGTGAGGAAACAATTTCACTCATTAGGTTTTCTGCTTCTTGAGGGATTCAGATTTTCATACTGCAATCTGATATTGTCTAAACATTGGGAATGAAACAGAGCATGATTTGAATTAAATTTGTCCATCCATTTTTACGCAGTAATTCTGCTATAGTACAACCTGTTCAGAACCTAAGAGTTTTTTTCTTTCTTATGTTATGTAGACTATACTTATTGTTACTTAACTATTAACTATTCAGAATAATAAAGTAGATAGGAGTTACCAAACTTTGTGCACTTATCAATCATGTTCATAATACACATATACACAGAGTTTTGAGGACCCAGAATGTATCTCTGTCTTCTTTTTATTATTTTTATGTCTCCCTCATCACAACAACACTACAAAGTGTTTCCAGGTTAGCATAATTCGTGTTTATTTAATTGACTGCAGACTCTACAAACTGTTATCACCCAACTCTGCACACACCTCCCATTCATTTGAAATGAGTTAGTGCATTTAGGCTGCGAGGGTGACCAATCACAGCTGGTGATCAGACTGATAAGAGCTGTAAAACCCTGCCATGTGGGAGGACAAAATGACAAGGAAGAGGGGAGGACATCTCCCTTCTTTTGATGACGTTAAAAGTAAAGTCCTGACTCATTTTAAAAAAGACCAGAGAAAGAGAGAGAGAGAGAGAGAGAGAGAGAGTAGCGGTGGTTGAGCGAGTTTCACTCAGTTTCATTTCACAAGTTTCGCTACACAAAATTCAAGTCCACTCACAAGCAAAATCTCTTTGCTGACGTATTTGGATCCTATTTGTCACTAGTGGCAACAGGGGAGAGACTGAGGGGGAGTCATATTTTGTTGTGTTAGTTTTTACATCTACCAAAATCTGACTCCCCTAATATGCAAGGTGTGACACACACCGAAATCACTCAGTTAACATATCTGGACTTCTACTACTTATGTATGTATATGAAGTCCAGATATGCCAACTGAGGGATTTCACTAACCCTAACCAATCTGTCCCCTGTTGCCACCAGTTACAAATGACTTTATACATAAGTAGTGGGCCCATTAAAATGTCTAAAAATGACTAGATCTACGTTGTATATTTTATTGAATTGTGTATTTACATTATCCAAAATATGTCCAACAATGTTCAAACCCAGAGAAATCTATAATTTTAATCAAGGTAACGGTCCGTTTCATTTGGTCGCCTCATGTCACTGGTGTCATATCCCCTTTACCCCCTCTACTTGCTATAACTTTGAGGGAAACACGGGAAAGACCAGATGATGAATCAGAGAGTGAGGAAGGAACTCGACGAACTAGCTCACTACCCACTCAATTTTTTTTTACTATTGTTTGTATTGCTCACTCATGATAGAGCACAATTCATTGCTGTTTGCTGCACGTTCTGTCACTGAAGCTGTTCCTGTAAAGCGAACGTTAGCTAACGTTACTTGCGGATATTTCACTAGAATGAAATGATACATTACCTCTTATGTGAACATGATTTCACGTCTCTTCTTTTCTTCTTCTGTATGAGTCACATCAGATCAATTTTCATTGGCAATGGTGGTTTTTTAACAATGAAGACAACAAATCCCATGATCCCACACTAGTGGCAGAAAGTATGTTGCAATCCATTGCAAGTTTGAAGTTGGTATTCCCAAAAAAATGCCTCCCAGTGCATCTACTGGGGAAAACATGGAGCAAACGAAGAGTAGGCTGGTACTGCATGCTCAAAAAGACTTCTATCAAGTACAAATCAACTGAATGGCAATGGCAACTACAAAGTTGCTGCAGCACGTTTCACAACTCAAACACTACATAAAGTAAAAAATGATGGAAAGGTAATTCTAATTACTGCTCACTGTGTGTGCCGCCATATTGCTGTGACACCAGGGGTGTGTCTATCGAAGAACTCAGGCTAGATGGATCTTGCCTGAGTTTCAGACTTGGAATTCTGACTTGAATGACTGTTTCCTTGCACTTCTCTGTGTCAGAGGCCGTTTTTCCCCCCAAGTACAATCGATTGCAGCATTGCATACTGTGTGTTTGATGTCTAGATGAAACATTACAAGAGTATGTAACCTGCGTATCGTGACATATCTCCGAGTGAAACAGGATAGACTGGCGGGACATAACGTTGGGAGGAATTTGATTTGAAAAGTGGGTGTCATAATGAATCTTAGCTCTGTGCCTAAAAGTTGAAGATGATATTGGTTGAAATTGGTTGGTTCAAGTCTACATCAATACACATCATATTTTGTTTTACAGGAAGAAAACATGATTGGCTTTTGATATAAGAATACAAAGAAATGGATTTTTTTTTTTTTTTTTGGCATATATTGTTAAACAGGTGCACAATATGACTGGGGATGTCATCTAAAAGGGTTTAAAAATCATTTAACATTTAATCTCGATTTTAATTGAGGATCACCAATTGTACTCAACATAGTCAAATCGCAGATCCTATCCGGGTCCTGATTGGTCCACTCTTTACAACTCCCGCCTCTGTGATGCTACAATCAGCCCCTCCCCTCTCCGCTCTCAGCTGCTCACATCCGGCACGCGGACAGGCGCGGAGAGTGGGAAACGGCAACTTCACCTTGCCCTTTAAAAAGCTGACACTGTCCTCATAGGGCGACTAAGGTCAGACACAGTCGCGTGAGAAGGATGAAATAGAAAGAGAGAGTTAGGTTGAGAGTTAGGTTTTTTTTTGAACAGGTGTCAGCCTGGGCGCAGTCACCTTTTCGTCCTGCTGTATGCGGTTCAGTCGCGCGCTTCCCGTGATATGAAAACACTCCGCACGCGCCTGCTTCCGTCGCATTCACTTGTTGTCCTCGAGCTGCCACGATGGTTAAATGTCCTGTTTAATGGTCGAGGTATGTAGACCGTGACTTTTACAGCTTTACCTGCCGGCAGCTTCCCGAACAGACACACAGGCTCGTACACACACAGTTGTTTTTCACAAGGCCTGGTGGCTCTAATGAAAAATAACTTTGAATATAATGTTTCTGTCAGAACTTACAGTGTATTTGGTGCTTAAAAGTCAGTTTATAATCATTGTGTCGTAGTCTACCTTGGGTGTGCTATGTGACGGTGATGAATTCCTATATTTTTGATATTGTAGGCTATTCTTACAGGGGTTTTAAAAATATTTTGTTTGTAAGTAGTAAGTTAGACCTTAGATATTTATGCAAAGTGAACAGTTTTTTTTTAGTGAAGACGACTAATTCATTCTATAAGCTGATAGGCTACAGCAGGCCTTATGTATTCTTGCATTGTGTCACACCTATTCAATGATGTTTTACAGAAAAGTCAAACTGCAGCCTAGATGAGGCACATGACGATAGGAGGCAGGTGTGCAGTGGAGGAAGATATGATACATCACAGTTTGTGTTTGGCTAAATGCTGTAGTATACAGTATGTGTTGAGATGAATGCAGATATATTGATATGTACTGTCTCCACAGGATTTCAATGTAAAGTGTTGTTCAAAAACTTGGTTGAACAGTTTGTTATTGTTATTATTTGTAGATAAATTAAGTGTAGATAAACTGTCCTGTGTAAAACAAATTTTGACATCAACATTTGAATGTTGAAGTTAGTTATTAACTTCCGAAACAGTAGACAGAACAAAAAATTATTAACACAAGATTTGCTTTTTCGGAGCTCTCAAACACATCTCATGGTGTTCCGCAGTGGATAGAGTTTGCACAGTTGCCATGGAGATACTCAGTCCTCATCACTTGCTTATTGTCTACTGTTCGCAGTACTTGCTCTTAATTGTCTACTATCAATATTTTAAATAAGCACTGACTTGTTACTTGACTTAACGATATTCTGCCATGTTTTTCTTCACACCTTAGGCTGTTTTGCCCTCTAAAAGCTTTTCTGTTTCTTATTTGTTAATCTTTTCTTTGGTAAAGGGGACTTTTTACAGTCCCTCCAACATCCCGCCTCTCCTTAGCACATTTCTTGTATTTTTGTGTGCAAATAAATAAATATTATTGAAAAGAACATACAGTATGTATCACATCAAGAATGTGCAGCTGCAGTGTACTATATGTACTATATTCAGCAGAAGTCGACCATACAAACATTGCGCTTGTTTTGGCTACACACACATTTCCTTCAGCTGTTCTGATTAAATTGACTCACTGCATTCATCAATGTCTGCACAGCAGCATTTTTATATGTAAAAAATATTGTAAATCACAAACTTTTGAAACCATTTCCAAATCTATCTGTTTCCCAGCTCATATCTTAACAATTTGACTGCAGCTAGCGCAAAGTGAGAGAGACAGAGAGACTTTGAGTAGAGAGCTGTCCAGTTGAGGTGAATTATGACGTTAGAGTAGGAAAAAATTTGACAGAGAGCATCCTGTACACATGCCATAACCTTGTGGGCTGGATGAGTGAACAGTCATTGCCTCTGGTTTGTCTCCATCCACCCGTTTCCTGCCTGCCAGTAAACAGTGTGATGATTTAGATGTAAATCCCCCTAGACAAGGTACTCTTTTATGACTATCTTTCTCCAGAGGGGTAACATTGAACAGTAACAGATAACAGATGGTTTGCTTTATATCTATTAGGTCAGCTAGGATACCTGGTTTCTTTCAAACGTGTATGTGTGTGTCTTTGCCTTCATGTTCCTCTAAACCAGCGCTACTTAGTGCACTTAGTCCACTCTCACGCTTCTCTACTGTGCCCGCAGATGTTGACCCATTATAACTGTTTTAGCCATTACTAGCTATTATAAATAGCTGACCTCATTTAGGAAATGTACAGAGCTGAGTCTGTCTGAATTGCAACACAGGGCACTGGGTTGTAATTAGGCTCAGGAACTGATCTGAGGTCAGGGAACATCACTGGATTACCGTAAACCAAATTTATCAGGAAAAGATTGGAGTGATCTGAAAACTAATGCTAACGTAAAATGAAAAAAGAGGTATGAGGCATTGTTGATGTTGATCCAAAAATGACTGAGCTGTTGATGGAAAGTGTTTGACTGTCATTACTTTACAGTTGCTTTGGAGCCAACACACTGATTCATAAATTGAGGCTTGATATTAATTCACAGTTACTATGGTCCTTAACTGGTTTCACTAGCTTTCAGTGATGATTTACCATTAAAATAATATTGACTTAATCTACAAATCAGTGAATTTTGTCTATTATGTTTGTTACCAGTATTTGATTAAAACCACCCGCAAAAAAGAAAAAAAACATTAACTTCATACAAACACACCTTTGAGAGAAAATGGCTAAAAAAAGATGCCTTACAACTCCTGACCATGGGTACCAACCATGTGGAAGCATGTGATTATGGTGCAAATCATTGCCAGTTAATGCCAGTGTGCTGTCTGACCCACTTTCTCAGTGATGTTGGCCAACACGCAGACATGTTGCTACTGGAACAGCAGATGCCACTGTCGCTTAATGCACCTACACTCTGTCACTCACTCAGATGATGAATAGTCTTTAAACAGATGCTGTTTAATCCAATTCCAAAATCATGATTCAGTTTTTGATGTGGAACCAAACAGAACAGGATGAGATGAGCAAACTTAAGTCATGAAAAATCACTTTAACTGGTGAGTGGATTTATTCCATGCAGTGGAATAAATGCAAGGCTTTGTTTACACATATAGTATGATATATATATGGATGGATGATTATTTGTCAAATGCTATAGACTGCTCCATCTGTAAAACAATAAATATTAAATTGGCAGATGAAGCAATGAATTACTCTGACTTAAATATTGAATTTATGTAAGTTAAAGCTTTAGATTTATAGTATTGAAACAGATCAGTTTCTATTTATTAGCAATGTTCATTGATGCTCTTTGTATTTTTGGGTGTTTGTAATATTAATCTTAGCCTCTCTCTCTCCCTCTTTCTCTCACAGAGGTGTGGAGCAGTTGCATTTAAAAGGTCGGAGCAGAATGCCACACAAGTTCGCATGCTGGGTAAGAATGCTAACTGACCTGAATACTTCAGTGAAAAAGGTTAATATTTGTAGTCAACTGCAAATTGGTGGTGCAGAAAGTTTCCTAATATTTGATTAGAGTGCGTCAGTGTATCACTAACCTTTGGCCTACTGTAACATCTATGTCAAACACAGAAGCAAGTTTCTACTATCTCTGTTTAAACTCTGCATCGGTCAGTTGAATGACAGTGGTGTTCAATAGCTTTCATAACTCAGAAGTCAGGAGTCAAACTGACTCTCAAGTTCTCAAAGAAAAGCCTGGGAATGTTGAATTCTAACAATATAAACTTTAACTCCAGTCTTTTTTTTTTTTTTTTTTTTTTTAGCGTTTGGACTGGAGACAGTAAAATGTAGCTGTTTTTCATAACTACAGTCTCAGACCTTGAAGTTTCAGACTTTGAAATGTAGCCCAGGCAGTTTTTTTTCCATATTTATGTCAAAGTCGTTTAAAGGGGATCTATTATGTTTTTCCTTATTTTCAGTCATGTGACAATGTCAGATGTTCATATTAAAGGTGGCCAAACTGTAAAATAATGAGGTAAACGTATGTAGAAGTAATCCCTGTGAGCAAAAAGCACTGGCTTCAGATTGCCCTGAATGCTCGGTTTCCAACGTTTTCTTCTACTTTCAGCCCAAGCTGATGTCAACTTGTGACAGATTTCTTTATATGGTCATCTGCTCTACACAGTGCACAAATTCACTGCTCTACTTGACTAACATTATGGTGTTGTTCTATTGTTTTGGGGGTAGTCATGACTCAAGTCAAGCTGGCATGCTGTGAGTGTTTTTCCATTACACAGCAGGGCAAAATAAAATGAGATGTTTACCTGTTGGAGGTGTGCTGGTCATCCGCAGCTCTTCATCAGACCTTATCATCACTGTGGCTGTTTCTGCTTGTACTATTCCGCGCTGCATTATTTCTAACTGATATGTCCATATCTTCTTGTGTCGACCGGTTTTTAGCACTGCTAATGAAGCTCTGCTAATTCAGTGGAGGAACACATTTCACTTCCTGTAAATTCTTCACAATAATAAGTCTCCATTATTTAGTCATGTAAAGGCTTTTAATGTATATGAAGCAGTAAAGCAGGAAATGTTGGATTTGCATCAGCAGTAACTCTGATACGGCTGTCCCTTGGCAGACTTACAGAAAGCTGGTCAGTCAGAACAGAGTGGGCTCATCAGGAGGGGGGGTCTTAAAGAGACAGGAGCTAAGACTGCCTGTTAAGAGACAGAGGCTGCACTGAGGGGCTGCATAAAGGGCCAGTATAATATAAATAAGGAGATTTTTGAGCTGTGAATCATGCAAAGCTACTCTAGTGGAGTCCCAGATTAAATATATAGAACTGGAAATGAGCATAATAGGTCCCCTTTAAAAGCTTCCTGAAACAGTGCTTAGTTGAATACAAGTATGAAGCAAACTTAAACATATGATTTTTTTTTTTTTTTTTTTAAAGGTATGACGGAGTGTAAATTACCAGAGCAAAAAAAAAAAAATTCTCAGTGAGTGTGTGTGTGTGTGTGTGAGAGGAAGAGTGGGGATCTTTTGGAGCCAGCAGTCCACTGGCTGACTCCCAACTCCCAAGTGTTTACTTTTCAAGACTCCCACTGACCTCGCCATCTCTCTGCTATCTTTCTCTCTCTCATTCTGTGCTACTATCACTGCTTCTTACTTTCTGTCACATATCCTCTTTTCACACATTCCCACACAGATATCTGAGCTCTTTTTGTTTCCAGTTATTCTTATGTAGCTTGTCTATCTATTAAAGTTAAAATCCTCAAGATTTTCATGAAATCAGACCCTGTTTTTGAAATGTTTGTGGTTGGTTTTTTCAGCAATAGTTTTAAAAAAAAAAAAAAAGTCTAATGTATTTACATTCAGTAATTGGTTCTCTATATAGTAGCATAGTAGTAGTCATTGTTAGTGGCAGGGGCCTCCATTCCCATGCTGGATTCAAATTGCCTTAACTATGCAGAAGGGATTTACAGGAAACTATGCATGCCAGTGTTATGTAAGTTTGTAAATATATCTCATTGATATCAGACATACTGTTCACTGTACAGTTTCCTAACACTGTATCAGAGCTGTATATTAAAGGTTGGTGATTTTCTATATATTTCTTATTATCAACAAATCTCATATGCAGAGCCAAACCAACATGAATTGTTCTTACTTGCAAGTACTGTGTGTGCATCTTGTGTGTGCATCCAAAGTCTGATATATCTTATTCCTATGTGCCACAGACCTCCTTTGTTATCCAAATTCTATTAAAAACATATCAATGAGCCCCAGTGTTGTGCTGAGATGTGCAATGTAATACCTTTGTGTTGTTTTTGTTGTGATCTATAGCATAACAAGCTAGCGAAGCCATGATAAACGTAACTGCATTCCAATGCATGTGCAGTGGTGTCTGCCTTTTAAAAGGAACTACTCTGTGGAGACTGAGCAGTTTTTAAATAAACTATTGAGCCCAAACTCTTTGGAGAAAAGGAACCTGTCACCCAGTGCAGCGTTGTGACTCACTGACATGTTTTTAATAGTTTTTGGACAACAACAGAGATCTATGGCACAGAGGAATAAGCTATATCTTTGGATACACACACAATACTTATAAGTAGGATGAGTTCATTTTTTGGTTTGGCTCTGCACATTAGATTTGTTGACATTAAGAAAAATCACCAGCTATATGCAAACAGAACATTTCCTACTGCTGCTGCTACACATTAAAACCATTAAATTGAGGAAACACGGGGGGTTTCGATTTTTGGCCAGTGGCAACATGAGAAATGATAGCTTCCTTGACATTATCACTGACACACTCATTCTCATGGCTGATAGATTTAGGAACTATGGAAAAATTTGAATAAATCAAATTCTTGGTGCTGGATTTTAGACTTTTTGTGTTGAGTACCAAGAAGGGGATATGCTACATTTTATCAACACACAAGACTTTACACTACAATACCAGTGGCCAGTCACAGCTACAAAAAACACAGCATTACATTGGGTACATAGCCACGTTGCATTTTCACTGAATCACTCTGCTATCTTAACGCTCTTTGTCTCATGATTTCTTGCAATCAGCTTCTTGCGTCTGATATGAGACGTTCAAGGCTATGTGCCTGTCTGTGTGTGTGTGTGTGTGTGTGTGTGTGTGTGTGTCAGTCCTTCTGTCTGCATGTGACTGTTTCTAAAAGGAACATTTCAGTGGAAAAATGTAATGGTTATAGTGCTGCATCCTGCATGATTACATGCATATAAAGGGGAACACAAAGGTTTTATTAATGTTCATTCACTTCATTATATTCATGTTAATGTGTCGTTTCCAACAGCCTTGGGGTGTATGTTATAAGGGATGATGACAGGAAGACAGTGGTTTCAGTCCCAAAAGAATGTGCAGTCCTGTTTAGTTCATTGGAGTTAAAATTGATCAGTTCAGGCTGTTAATCATCTTACAAGACTCAGATGCAGAACACAAAGACAAGAAAAGGATAAATTCAGACTTTGAAGTGTAAAATGGAATTGACAGAAAGCATGAATCTGGTTAATCTAGATGAGTCCTGGACAAAGTTACTCATTATGAGTTTAATGATTCTCTGTTTTCCTTTGACATTACTTTGAACATCTTCCATCACTTTAACATTTTGAACAAATCCTGTTCTTTTGCCTTTATCAGAAATCCTACTTGTGCATAAACCCAAGGCCGGTTATTCGCCTGGACAGGAGAATTCAAATAAATCGAATAAACCTGCTGAAGTGGTTCTATGCCAGTGAAGCCTTAATGAAGGGTGACTCATGTACTTCGTTTTACCTTCAAGCTGAATAAGTTTATTGTCCTGTTTTGTTGGAGACATTATGTTATTTTCAGTGTATTTTGAAACAAGGGGTTTGTGTAAAAGAGTCGGTATGCTCAAAGGTGAAATAAATAGTGTGTAGAATTAGTGCTGAAGCAATTAGTCCATTAAGTGATTAGTTGATTCACCAGAAAATGATTGGACACTATTTTGATATTTGATTACTTCTTGTTAAAAATGCCAAATAGTTGCTGGTTTCTGCTTTTCTGGGACGTCTTTGGGTTTTGAACTCTTTGTTGGACATGAAACGATTAATTGAATAATTAAAAAATAATGGACAGATTAAATTAAAGTAAACAAATGAAAGAAGATAAAAAATGCAGCTAGACTTATTGATGGACACAAATATTAATACTATTTGTTGTAGATATTCCTGCGGGTAAAGTGTAACCCTGTGTTTGTGTCCCTGTCCCCACTGACCTGACCATGAGACAGAGGACGTGGCCGTGAACCCAGAGCTCCACAGTGGTTCACACAAATCCTATTGGTCTCTCGTTCGTGTGAGCAGCATATAGGCAGGGTGAGAGAGTGTGTAAGCGAGCTGAGAGCGGGGAGAGGAGGGGCTTTAAGACTCCACAACAACGTTGGCGCGAGTAAGACTGTAGTGGGAGAGAGAATGCGGCAGAAGGAGGGAGCAGACTGTGAGTGGCCAAGTCTGGGAGAGAGGGATACAGACAGATTCTCTCCTCTTTTTTTTCTGGCATTCCCCCGCTTCACATCCTCATTTTTTGCTTTGTCTGTTTTATTATTCTGCACCCGTATGCTTTCAACCTCTCTGTCCTGCTGCTGATTCTGTCTGTCCCTGCAGTCTTTATTCCTCTGTCCTACATCCAGACTTGTTACTATCTCTTTCTGTTGCTGTCTCTTTTCATCTCCTGGGCTCTTTGTCACCATCATCATCCTTCTTTCTCTCCCCCTCCTTAATTTCTACCCCCTCTTTACTTTGAGCTTTCCTTTCCTTACACCTGTCCGTCATCAGTCCGTTTTTGTGTGGCGTTACAATGCCAGTGCTGGAGGGGCTCTGGGGCCCAGATCTTAGGCTGCGGGATTCCGGTCTTGGTGTTGGGGTCGACGTTGGGGTCTGTCCAGATGAGGCTCCCAGCTCGTCAGTCTGGGGGCCACTCAGGACCCCGCCGGTTACCTGTGGTGGCCTGTCGCTGGCCCTGGAGCTTCCGGCTCTCATTAGGCAGCTCAGGGCGGCCTGGAGGGCGCGTAGGGGAGGCCCCCAAGGGCCTGAGAGAAGTCAGGCCAGTGCTTGGGTGGAAGCAGAGAAGGAGGAGGTAGAGGAGGTGAAGCAGGACACAGAGGACAGGAGCGCACATCTGGAAGGTAACACAAATTACATGGTTACACGAATGATAAAGCTTGTGGGATTCAGATTTCTGATGAATTTTTAATGTTTCATATGTATGTTGTTTGTGTGCGCATCATTAAAACACATTCATGATTTATTCATGAAACTTTAGAACTTTGTTTGTTTTGGAAATTGGGTACATTCCTTCACATTTAACCTGTGTAATGGTCTGTGTATAATTTGTTGTGCATTTATCTTTGTAATGATGTTAGCAGTCATGTTTTCTGGCAGGTCAACTTTATACATAAGGGTGTCTGACCTTGTTGGATCCATTTTGGCATTTTAATGTGAGAATTTAGATTCCTCGCCTGGATGCGCGCTTCCATTTTTGACAACTGTTAGTGGGGGTGTGTGGTTGCTTGTGTAATGACAGATTATCTTTGACAAGCGCGCCTGTGGCCGTATGTCTGTGCTCGTAAGTGACGTGGATCGAGGCGAGGTTCAGAGCAGACAGCCAGACAGAGTAGACAGTGAAATGAGGGATTTGGGCTGTAAAGCCAGAGTGTCCATTAAAGAAAGATTTGTTACCATCTGCTGAGCTGCAGCTGTACTGATGACACTGATGTGATGCCATCAATTGACCTTGTGGCCGTCTGTCTGGAGCGTAACAGCGATGACGCAAAGTAACCTTGTTTGTTGACAGTTTGGGGTGAATTACTTTAAAAGATAAAGGATGACTTGAAATTAGAACAGCAGTGACATGACAATGATATTGAATAGGATGATGACCCTGTTTATTATTTGCACTGGGAGGTGTTTTTGACCTGATATAATGTTAATATAATATTATTTTGTTGGTAAAGTCAAAGTAACAGACGAACTGTAGCTGTCAAATGTTAACAGTGTTTTAATTTGATTATGATTTCATAGTAATGCAACTTTTGTGACTTTGACTCTATTAGCATATGGACAAAATTGATAAATAATACATGAATAAAGATTAAGAAAAAAAGAAAGTTTATATCGTCCTCTTTACAGAAAAACATATTAATCAGTAAACATGTAATAACAAAAATTGAAGTATGTACACGTAAATCTTGCTTGTGATGAAGTGATGATTCAGGCTGTGGGGAATTACCTGTGCGCAAGTACTGACTCACAAGGTGGAAATGGACGAACGTATGCTGCACACCGCCTGTGACTTTCCTTTTGAATCGTGATGACCTCATTCATTTAATGACTTTCTACAGATGGTGAAAGGCTATCTGCGCAATATTTGATTTCACAGTATACAAAGTGTTGAGACACTGTTAGATGACTTGTCTGTGTTGATAGTGAGTCATTCTGACATTTGCAGTTGGAAAGGCTGAAAAGACCAAATTTTTTTTATAGGGTTCATTGGTTTAGATGGATTCAGTTAGATATTATACAACTGACAGTGTTTCAGAGGTAGTTATTTTACCTAGAAATCTACACTTAAAATCAAACTGTCAAATTCTGATCTTTTGTATGCTTGTCACAGTCCCCCTTCTTGACATTTGGACATTTGTCATATAACAGTGGAGTAGTGGAGCTCTCTGGATCAACAACAAACATGTAAAATACAGCATGTTAAATATTAGTCATGCTGGAAATAAAAACAACACTCCTACAGACATTCGACAGAAAGTTAATGGGCAACTATTCTGATAATCATTTGTGTTATTTCTTTAAGCAAAAATGCCATTCAGTGGCTCCAGTTCTTCACATTTGAAAATCTGCTGGGCTTTTTAGTTTTCTATGATATTAAACTGAATATATTTGGAATTTGGGCTATTAGCCAGACAAAAAACATTTGAATGTGTCAACTTGGGCTTTGTGAAATTGTGATGGACATTTTTTTACTATTTTGTGATGTGTTTATGGACTAAACGATTTAATCCATTAATCAAGAAAATAATATATGGTAGGTATAGATATAATAAATAATGTAAAAGAACCAAAAAAATTAAATTACACACATTATTGATCATTTGTACTCACTTTATCTGATGAAAATCCAGTAAAATTAATTGTCGAATGACCTTAATGTGGTTAATAAAGTGAGTACAAGTGTGATCAACAGTGTGCATGATAGCGTGAATTTTTTGAGTTATTTCACAGAGTTTGTGATCCAGTTCATCTGTCTATAAGGTTTTCTAAAGTGCAAGAGCTTTGTAGTGAGATTCATTGGATAATAATCCCAAGGTCATATACATAAAAGAAGATATGAAGCCACATTTCCCTTAAGTTGAGATGTTCTTTAATTTTTTTCCATCTGTTTGAGTCCAGAGAGAAAGATAGGATACACAAAAATAAAGCAGGAAAACTTTGGGGTGCACCTGAACACATATAAAACATGGATCTTTGGTCACTGAAAATATTCAAGCACCTACATATGTACAATATACTGTATGTCAGCCTGGTCGGATGTCACTTGTCTTTTCTGTATCTAGCCTCTGTTACTGTCAGATCATTATTATTTAAAATCTTTTAAGTGCAAATACACAGAAAAAGCAAAGCAGCAGCACTGCCGGTGAGTATCTGGAGATTCCAGCCAGCTGTGTGGGTGTATGTATCTACACATCCAGATAAAGCAGCAGCAGCTGCAGGCAGCAGGGAACATCGTCTGCCACTTTGTATTTCAAAGTGTTTGCATTGGAGTGTAGGATCTGTATATGGCAGCGATGTGTCCGACTGTTGCTTTCTGAGAAGAAAAACAGCCCCAAAGCACAATTTGTGCCATAAACACCCACAGATTCAGTGAATCCAAGTGAACAGACTCGTATGAGTGCGCCGTGTGGGTGATGTTTGCCAAGTGTGTGATCTTGTTTTTGTATTTGGAATCAGGGATTTAACCTCATTTGCAAGTGTGTCTGTGTGTGTGTGTGTGTGTGTTACGTGTGCAGAGAGTGTTCATACATGGATGCATGCCAAGGCATGTGTGCATTGCTGTGTCTTAAAAACACCCTTTCCAACTGATTCACGTTTTCATCCTACATGACCCAATTCTGCGCTGCATGGAGACAATGACCTATTTACCACACTGAGAGTTAAAGGAAGAGAAGGGGAAAGAGGAGAGGCGGGGAGGGAGACGAAAGGATGGATCAGATGGGGAGAGGGGGTTGGGGAGTGGGGGTGTTGTTGTTGAACAGGCAGGAATGAAGGATGATGGGAAGGTTGAGGGCGTAGTAATGGAGGGAGATGAGGATGTGGAGACAGTAGCCAGAAGTAGGGGAGGACAGACTGTAAGGAAATGAAGGATGGAGTGACACATTAAATAGAAGTAGAGTGAAGGAAGAGAGCCAGAGGCTTGTGTGTGTGTGTGTGTGTGTGTGCATGTGCGTGTGTTTGTATGTATTGGAGGGGGGTGATCTGAGTGTTACCGCAGCGTTTTTTTTTTTTTCCAGATGATGTATTTCCTCCTCTCCTTGCCCGCCAGCACGCAGGATAAAAAAGCAAAGAGGCTTTCCCCCTTTTCTCCTTTTCTTGTACAAACTAGGCCAGCAGGACTCCTCTGCCTCACTTTAACAGGCTGAGTCATTTCCCCCAAAACAGTTTATATTTGTTTATCGGATGATAACACATCATACAGTTTATCTATAGCTGCCTAACTTACGCATCTCTCACACATTTACCAAAACCACAACATCTACAAACTCTGCCGCTTTGGCAACCCACACTTGCAAGGCGAGATTTGGCAACCAAAGTGACTCACAGTGACGTCAACCCCATTAAGCAGGTAGTTTAGCTGCTTTTAACATCTCTTAAGCAGGAGTCACAGAGGTGATGTGAATAAGCAACCTCAGGGACATAATACGCTCCAGTTACTCACATCTAATCTGTAAATTATTCAGTATTCCCATAGTTTTTAGTTTATTCAAGTGTAAATTTCACATGCATGCATGTGTGCTGTGTCTTACTTAGGACCTAGTTCTGTTTTGTGTCATTGTCACTGGCCTCAGGGTGTGTGAATTGCGCATTTTAAACAGAGGCGGCATTCAGTATTCAAGGACCCATTATACTGCTGTCTTCCCTCTCCATCTGATACTGTAGGTGCTCACACAGTAATGATTAAAACCCAAAGGTTTCTTCTGAGACTCTGCAGACATTTCCTGTGGAAAGATTTCATAGGCAAAACAAGCTTGATATCCTTTTAGTTAAAACAAAAGTACTGTCAACATGTCAGAAATACATGGGCACTTCAAACATTAGTAATCATTATTTACTTTACTTTACTGGAAAATGTGTGTCAGTTGTTTAGATTGTGGATTTTAAATAGAAAACTTTGGTTTTGTAGTGGAACAGTTCACAGATTCTGTTTGTGCCTTGTTTAAAATGCACACAGATAAGGAACTATTAACGCTCGTCCCTGCACTTTGAGGTGCACCACTCCGCATCAGTGTGAAACTACAAGAAAGCAAAGAAAGAAGAAAAGAAAGAAAAAACATTCTACGAACACAATGTATGCAGCAAATCCAGCACCAATCTGATTCCATCATCATATGAAGAGTGTTCAGACAAGCACCATAACAGCTGCAGCACGGCATGAAATCCATTCTCCTCGGGCAAACTCGGACCAGATGCATGATGTCCTAGTGATTCAGCAATGTCAAAGATCCTCTTGTTTCATGGGGGCTGATTTAAGAACGATTCTAAATCTGCTTTTATGAGGCTGATTATCTTGAACATCTATGTACTGCACAGCACCGGGGAACACTTCACTCTGTTGTCCTCTTATCACCCCACTGGCTGCTCGACTTCGTTTGGTCTCAACACCTCGCTTGCTGTGCCCCACCGCTCTACCTTCTTCCTCCTGGAAAGTTTGATTCATAGATTTTTTTTTTTTTTATTACACTTGATGCTGACAAACATAAGTTCAATCTTTCTCCTTTTTTTTTTTTCTTCACCCCCTCCTTTTCCCACGTTTCTTTCTTTCTCTGTCTCTGTAGCTGATGGCAGACTGAACACTGGTCATGCTGGTGTGTTGCTGGCTGAGAGAAGAGGCTCCTACCCGCTGATTGACCTGCACATCCTCAAAAGTAGGTCTCCTCACCTATTTACATACAGCACTCCTATATCCAAACAAAAATTTATATAGTATAATATAGTATAATTCCTCATATTCCATATTCCATTCAAACTTTCGAACATTAAAAAATATATAACCTTCCACCTGACTGTTGTGTATTCAGTTCGTCTTCTTTTTCCAAGATGTCAATAAATATACATGTAAGTTAATCCAAATGTCAAAATAGAAGAAAAAATAAAGTTTAAATACATTTAAATGGTCATACAGTAATACACACAGCATAATAATTCAACATTTTTTGCTGAATACCTGTGATAAATATACCTGCTGCTTGCATAAATAGATGGATAGGAAAAGAAATAAAACTATTAAATAATTATTTAAGAGAAGTATTTTTGTACATCAAAGAAAAGACATATGATATTTCTGTGTCATGAAATGACAGGAAAGCAAACAAAAGAAGAAATTTAGCCATAAGATGAAGATGAAGATTCATATTAATTGCACATTTTGTAATCTATATAGATGTGTGGCTAATGTTTGTTTACCGTAACATCAGCATTCCTTTGGATTTCACTGAATCGATCAGGTCATGTAACTTTTGTTAGCAAACCACTAATAATAATAATAATAAGAATTGTCAGACACTTATAATAACAATCTGAACCTGTCAGTGGCAAAAACAAGAACTTTTAGTGGACAAACATTTTTTGTTCTGTTTCTGCACTTTGTGATGTGCCTGAGTCAGATATGTGACCAAAAATAATTTTTCTACATTCAGTTGCATTTGTTTAAAATTTATCTGGCCCATCTTCATCTCCTGGTTTTAATATCTGGCCCAATTGAATTTGTAATTGAATAGCCCTGCTGTAGACTGTGATGAATACAACTCAGAGGCAGTATCAAGGTAATTGTGTGTTAAATTTGGGTTAAGTGTACTTTTTCAAATATGGGACACACATTTTTTTACTTACCTGATGAGGCGTGGATGTGCACTTAATTGCTCAAGGTCAAAAATCTGGGTACTGGAGCAGAGCTGACAATCTATACTGTATATTTTTAGAGCTGTGTCATACAATTCAGAAGATGTCAAAACTTGAAACAGATGCTCATCTGTTGCTTGACTCTGTCTCTCTGTTGTAAAAACTACTCTGCATGCTCTGTCTGTAAAGTAAATTCTGTCTTTGTCATTTCAGCCAGTGCCCAGCAGGGGGAGGTAAAGTCCGGCACCAGGAGAAAGGTGAAGCGCCTGCTGAGCTTCCAGAGATACTGCCATGCCTCCAGGCTGCTGAGGGGGTTGGTGCCCCACACCCCCGAGTCCCTACACCTACTGGACGATGACTACCTGGGCCAGGCTGCGGTGAGGACACACACACACACACTCACTCATATGCAAACACACAGAGATACAGGTATCCCCAGCATTACACATGTGCCATGTGTGAATCACATCTCAGTTCTGACAATTGTTTGTCTTTTCATTACAGCATATGCTATCAAAAGTGGGCACATGGAACTTTGACATTTTCCTCTTCGATCGTCTTACAAATGGTAAGATGATTTATTGTATTGCTCACATTTTTATAAATTTAACAGATGTTGACGGCCTTCACCCGCCCATATTCCATCAATTATTTAAAGTTGTGCTTTTCTTTCCATCACAATGCAGTAATTACATACACTGTGTACTAAATGGTGTCATTTTTATGTAGTTCTGCACTATATATGTCTTTTCTTGAATTATTTTTTGTGTGTGTGCACGCGCATTAGGTAACAGCCTTGTGACTCTGATGTGCCACCTCTTCAATGTCTACGGTCTCGTTCACCACTTCCAGCTGGACATGGTCAAACTGCACAGGTTTCTGGGTAAGATTTGATTTCCACCCATGGATGGATGGATCCTGCGTTGTTTTCCACCAAGAAGGGATGTAAAAGTGCATCCGGTAATAATTGTTCATTGCTGCTTCATTTGAAGATCTTCCAAACAGCTTATTTACATTTATATGCACACCAAATACCCCAATTACAGAAAAGACATAAAGTAGCTTAAGACAATAATTTTTAAATAATGTTTAAATGGTCAGGAGTACTGGTGTGTTCACATGTAAGACTTTTCCTGGCGGCTTTTTTGGCGGGGCAGAATACTCTCGAAAACTGAGAAGGGTTTAACTTTTCAGGGAAGCCCAGAGTGACGTCAACTGCTTTTTCTCTGCCAATCAGTCCTTACAAAAGAGACTCTGGGTTTATGTTACCCACAATAACAACAAATATGGATAAAGTGACTGTGGAGACATTGTTGTTGTAGTAAGTGAATATTAATCCAGTATCCATAACAAGGTTAGTGGTGCTATCAGATACGACAAACCTGTGTGTTGTTATGGAAACGAGGAGCACATTCTCCTGTGTTTTTTCTTTTTTCTCCACACAAAAAAAACACAGCCTCATGCAGTTTTTCTCCCACTTGGCATTGGATGACAGAGACTATCTAAACTTAAACTTAATCTTCTTGAAATCATGAATTATTATCTCATAATCATTAGTTTAGCATAATAAGACCCTGTTGAGATAGTTTAATGGGGTTTGACTTCGTCTCCTGTCTTTCCAGGCATGGTGCAGGAGGACTACCACTCCCAGAATCCCTATCACAATGCCGTTCATGCTGCTGACGTCACTCAAGCCATGTACTGCTACCTGAAGGAGCCCAAGGTAATTCATACACAAGCACACTACAGAGATTCACTAGGCCTGAGCTTCTCCTTGACATATTCTATTAGCTTTGCTCCCCGAGGGATAATTCCTGCTCACTTTGACTCGACAACACATTCTTCCACAGCCGGCAGAAATCCCCAAAGCCCTCTGACCAGATTAAGTGTCTCCACATCTTTCGCTTAATACAGTAATTGCTTTTGTGCCCTTTGTTGCTCCGTCAAGCACTTTGTGATGCACTTATTTTGTTAAAAGCACTTAGACAAATAAATTGAATTCGATACAGCACACATGCTGGTGTGTTCTGGATAACAATCACACTCATATAAGATGTCAAGCCTGCCGCTTCTCTGATCAATATGCCATTTTGTCCTTTACCGACAATTAATCATTTATCTCCAGCCTCTGAAACACACTGGGGTCTGTTATAAATTAAGATTCATAACTTTGAGTGAGTGCTTCAGTTGAATATGCAAGATATTAAATCATTTAAATTCTGAGGTAAATGTACTCCATTTCCAAAATGATCTAAATCTATGTGAATTATTATACTTTAATCGCAGCTTTTCCATAAGGGACGTTAAAACATGCAAACTACAGTTGTGTAAGTTAAATTGAAGAGTAAATTCACTTAAAGTCAGAACTTAACTGAATCCTAATGACTGATTACTAATGTACAGCACGGTCTGAAAGCATTAGGATGGGTTGGTTTTGGCTTAGCGCTCCAGAGCAGTGGATTTGTTAGGAAAAACAATTGGACTATGAGGTTGAAATGTTGACTTTCAGCTTTAATTTAAGCACTTCAAGCACTTTTATATGTAGACCTTATACAGTCTATGGGATAAACACTATAATTTAAGGGTATTCTCCACATGTCTTCAGAATCTTTTGAAGGACAGCTTAGCAATTAAGTTTTATTTGAATAGAGTGCAAGTGTCCTTCCTACGTAAGGATAACTGTTGCCCTGTTGACCATTCATGTGTTGTAGCTAGCAGAGCAGCTGAGCCCTCTGGATGTGTTCCTGGCACTGATGGCAGCAGCTGCCCATGACGTGGACCACCCTGGAGTCAACCAGCCCTTCCTCATCAAGACCAGACACCACCTGGCATCCCTCTACCAGGTACGCGCAGCTGTGCTGCATGTGTCAGTGTGTGTGTGTGTGTGTGTGTCAAACCTGCAACTGGGTCAGTGCTAAATAAATATCTGTGTGTTGTTCGTCTTTTACAGAACATGTCGGTGCTTGAGAGTCACCACTGGAGATCCACTGTGGGAATGCTGCGAGAGTCAGGACTGTTGTCCCACCTACCTGCTGATATTTCGTAAGAACACACATTATAACGAGAATACCATCAGATATGTCATTATCCGATTATATTATTTTTTTAATAACATAAACACTACCTCTACACTGCAGGCAGGACATGGAGCAGCAGCTTGGCTCTCTCATCTTGGCTACAGACATCAGCAGACAGAACGAGTTCCTGTCGACCTTCAGAGAACATCTGGACAACCAGGACCTGGACCTTCAACTCGCATCACATAGGCACTTTATGCTACAGGTAACAAGCTTTAACATTTTAAAGAACAGTATATTCAAGCAGTTACATGTATATACACTGTCAAATATTCTAACTATGATATAAACTTTTATCAGGTAACTTGTATTTGAACCACAAAGTTAGTGTAACTACACAGTATGTTTGCATCTCCCTCCTTGCCTTCAGATTGCTCTCAAGTGTGCAGATGTCTGTAACCCATGTCGGGTTTGGGAGCTGAGCAGGCAGTGGAGTGAGAGGGTGTGTGAGGAATTCTACAGGCAAGGTGAGTAGTGTGTCCTCTTCATTGAAAACAAGACACAAACATCAGAGACATGCAGCATTTTGAAGCATTCATGATTTGACAAATTGATGTTCAACACAAATAGCACTGACATATGTGATTTACAGTGGAGATGATTGGTTTCCTTGATTTCATGGAGGTATTTTTAGGGCAAATGTCACTCAAAAGTAAGACCACAAACACCATTGCCACATGTTGCAAATGGGCAGAATTCATAACAACTGCACCCTCGTTCTGTATTGTGTTATAAAGCATCAGCAAGGTTTCCCATAAAATCTGAGCAGGTTATATATTGTAAAGTGAAGAATGTAGTAAATTTAACCAATGGAGGCTGGCAATTTTCTTTGCTTACAGTACAAAATCTGCAAATTAATGTGTGTAGTTATTAAAAATCTACATACTGCACATCTCATCTGTGTTTTTCTTGGTTTTCCATTGAGATATTTAAAAAGAATAATATAAAGATTGATCTAAGGCAAGTCAGAAACATCTTTAGTTATGCCTTTGCTTTTTTTTTTTTTTGGTTTACTCATGTGGCTATTGTTTTCTAAATACTGGCTATTAACCTGGCAGGTGACCTTGAGAGGAAGTTTGACTTGGAGATCAGTCCGCTGTGCAACCAGCAGGCTGACTCTGTCCCAGCCATCCAGATAGGTGAGTACTAGAGTGCACATGACTCATGAAACACAAGAACTAAATAATCTGTTATGTGTATACCTAACAGTAGCTGCTCCTCTGTCTTAGGTTTCATCTCGTACATTGTGGAGCCTCTATTTGAGGAGTGGCACCGCTTCACCGAGCCCAGCCTGCTCAGCCAGACTGTGATGGGTCACCTGCACAAGAACAAAGCGCGTTGGAGCCGCCTACGATTCGCACACACGCCCTCAGACACTCAAACAAACCCCCACGCTGAAGAGCCTGAGCCTAAGGGAGGAGGTGGAGAGGGGGAAGACATCCCTTAATCTTCCTCTTGCTTCTTGAGGTGTTTCATCTTCATTTCTAAATGGAGAAGAGGAGTGTTTATCTGCCTCCTAGTTTGTCCTCCAGCATGTTTTATCCCACAGCTGGTTGTTCACAGGCTCTGAAAGTGGGAGCGCTCGATGGGAGTCTGGTTTGGGTTTGGTGAGAAATGACTCCCTCTGCTGGAGTGGAGGATTGTAGCACTGCAGGAAAAAAAAGGAGGAGAGAGATGCACGGAAGAGCAAATGGATGCATAATCTTAGTAAATAAATGCCAATTTGACAAAATCTTGCTCTTTAAGTCTGTGATATCTGCAGGAGTAGTGGCAGAAGATGGATCAATGAAGACAAATATAAATCAGTGTTTGCACTATGCTGCTAGAACAACAAAGAAAAGCCAAAATTATATATACAAGTCAGCTGGACTGTGCTGGAAAAGATGACATAGAATATATGAGAGAATAAGAGGAATATATGAATATATCCACTATACTATGCTTTTTAAACTTTTAAAGAATACATGTTAAGCTCTCTCCACTTTTTCTCTTTTTGTACAGCTTGCTGTTCTTCTGTTGGATGCTATTTCATACAAGTGTCTCACTTGTCTACTTTTCACTGAAGTGCGTTTTTAACTCGAGCACTAAGCTGGTACATCAAGGTACTGTAAACTGTAAAATGTACTCTGTTTTAATTGTGTAAGCTGTAAGACGGACTGATAAAATTAATGACTGACACAAAGTGGCTTCAGCTCAACAGTTAGATGTTGCTGAGTCGCTTGAACACTGATTAAAACTGTTAGCTGGATGTTTTTGAACACAAATGAGAGCCATTTTTTTAAAAGTGTTTGCGTTCTTGTCTAAAAAAAAAAAAAAAAGTCTGTTATAAACAGTATAATCTTTACATACTGTGATGTACAACCTCAGCAATTGACATGCCAAAAACTCAGCAATGTATTAACCTTTTTACTAGGTACTGATATCGAGAAATATAACTCTCCTCACACATGGTGTTACCTTTGTAACAACTGAATGGGTGCATTTATTTATCTGATAACCTCACTATACAAGCTCACATACAACAAAGCCTTAACAGCAATTTGGTCTGTCTGTGAAACACATTTTGTAATGGTGTTTTACCACTTTCTGGACAAACTTTCTTACGCCGTCAAACGGTTTTCTGCCTGTTTTCCTTCAGCCATACCAGCATACTTAAACACACACGCACATGCACACACTGTACTGTAGCATGTGCGTGTGCAGCCTGTTTCCTGTTTGATCTCTCACCAAGTATCAGAATTGGGTGTTAAAATGGTTCGCATTGCCAAGGTGCCAATGTACTGTTCTGATACATCGCCTCACTGCTCTCTTACCTCTCAAAGGCTTTTATATTTTCTTCTTTTTACACCTCTGTATATTCTTTGGATGCTGCAGGCACTGTGTGAACTGTATCTTATGTCATGATCAGACTTGGGCCAATTAGTAACTGCAAATATATCCAGTTTCTAGTATCAGGATATTTTAGATGTCAGTAACACAAAATTACCATAATTCATCATTCAGAATATATACTGTACAGTCATTATCTAAACTGGTACTTTGTTATTATCATATCTATATGGAGCTAATTTAACCTAAAACAAAGCATAAGTATTATTTGTAAATGCTAGTTGGTCCAAGTATAAGTTGTACCTCTAAAACAGTAATTTTTCTACCACTCTGCTCCTAACATGTATAGATAAGGTTGTCTCATCTAAGGATGATGTTGAGGTTGTGTACATGGTGCTAACAGAGGCCCAGGCCCCATGTCTTCCCTGACCTACAAAGAAATAACCCGAGCTTTATGATTCTAACAACCCAGCCGATATAAAGTATATTCTACAATGTATTCTGTAAGATAATCACAGCTCACATATTGAAAAGTTGTGTTCATAAAAACTGTAAAAAGAAATAGTTAAGAATTTCTATAATTGTTTTTTTAAGTTACACTAGAGCTGTGATGTAAGCCTTTTCTATCAGGCGCAGTGCAATAAAGTTAAGTCACTGGCCAAGTTGTAACAAAACGGCCATTTTCATATCTATCTATAGATATACGATAAATTATCCAGTATATTATTCATATGTCTTCACTATAGCACTCTATTGGCTTTGCTGCAACTCTCAAAGCCAGCCATACTATCGTTTAAAGTTGTCACTGTTTTTGATGTTGCTACAGTTATGGAGATTTACAGATTAGCTTTGTAAAGTCAGACTTTATCGACAGATTTCTTTTAATCGTACTCACCTCTTTGTGTACCGGAAGTTGCTGAGAAAGCTTTTTTTTGTTTAAACCTCCCTCCAAGGACAAGCCTTGATCATGTGTGCAAAAACTGTTTTTAAGTGTTTGAAATCAGAATTTTGTGAAACATCACTCTATGCTACCTAAAAATGGAAACATTTAATTCTTTGTACAGGTGACACATTACTGCCTCAGTATAGACCTCGATAAGATAGCAGATATGCTGCCTTGTATTTCAGTACCTCTCAGAATCAGCACTGATACAGGGTCACTGAGCCATATTGATTCCAGTAACGAGTACAAATATGTGCACCTTCAATTAAAAGTGCATGACAGAGGGCTTCATATACCAGATACACCATAATTATCATCTTTATGAAAGCATAAAATCAGTTGATGGTCAAAAAGAGATTCTAACAAACACCTGTTATTGCACATCTTAGGGAATGACAGACAATAAACAAAATTTAGCAGAAATACCAACCTATCTGTAAACTATTAAGGGTTTTTCTGCATACTGCATGCACTGAGGTGGTGATATGTTTTCTTCCTGTTTTACTGAAGTTACTGTTTTCAATCTTGGATGCACTTCCACCCCAGATTTTACTATGTTGTCCAATAATACAATTTCCATCTTTCCATGTTTGACCTGAACAGGTCAGAGTCAGTCCATTGCCAGAGACGTTTAAATGCTGGTATTTCCATTATTTGTTCATTTGTTTTACCTGAATCAAGTTGACCTGAATCAAGGTTTGACTGACAAGTTTGATTCTAAATTGATCCAGCATGTGAAAAACTTAACATCTCAGTTATTTATCCAGCTTCTAGACTAGCTAGGAGGAAAAGTAATTATCAGCGTAAGAATTAGCATTTTACCGTCTTTAAATAAAACTCTTCAAATTGAGCCTGTTATATCCAATATGGATACAACAAGATGGACACTTAGGGTGTTAGCAACCCCTAACTAATATTGAGTTGAGATATTACAAATGTTTGCACTATGGTCTACCAAGTGATCCAAACAAGACTAACTGGTCTGATCTGAATCTCTGTATTTGGGTGTTTGGATCTGACGTCTTGACTGTATGTTTCTGTTCTGGCAACCAACCTCTGAGCACTGTGAACAATAAAATAAATGTTTTTCAATTAACACCAGATGTAATAGATATTCCTTTGCTTTTGTGTGTGTGTTAAAACTGACTTGACATTATGCAATGACACAAACAACAGAAGTCTTTTTGTTCTCCAAGAAAATGTAATGAAATGAGTGTGATTGGCCACTAGATGGCAACAAAATCATGTCAGTTGCTCTGCTTGCATGTGAGACAAACAACAGGAGACACCAGGATAACAGAGGACCTCGCTCCTCATAGTAGGGGGCACATTATGGGTGCCTCTCCCTCCTGCTTTTGTTTATAGTACAAATACAATAGTCAAACTGTGAATCAACGTGAGTATTTCTGTGATGTAAGCATAGCTGGGGGCTATGAGCTCATATGTAAACGATGACCTTAATGAAAGAAGAAAGACAGGCTGAAATCAAACAACTTAGAGTTGCGGTTTGGAGGACAAACACTAGAATCTGAGAACATGAAGCCCAATGAGTCACACTGTTAAATCGCAAAACAATGTTGCAGTTGCTGTTTAAAATTTTACACAACACAGAATCTGATACAGAACAAAAGAGGGAGGGAAATGTTAAGTTAAGTTTGAACAAAAAGTCTGACAAAGGAACATGAATGCTGAGGAGGATTAATGGGGATTTAGAATTCAAAGGAGAATTGATTGATTGATTTAATGGATTAAACAGACACATAAGAAAAAAAAACAAAACAAAAGGGTAGCATGTTAAAGTGAAAACATTTATTTCCAATATGGTCCCAAGATGTTAAAAGACAAAGAAAACATAAAGAAACACAAACACATTCAACGTAAAATTAAACAATACAATCCTGAATTTCAAAAACACATCACCACAATTTAAGAAATAAAAATAACTCACATCAGAAAACAATGACAGCTAAAGTAACAGTATCATTACAGATTTCATTATAAATCTGTTACCCTGTTCCATAAATAAGTCCTAACTGGACTTCTATAAACTCCTCTCATATTTAAAAACTGGATATGCAGCAGAAAGCTGTTCCACAACATGTCACTTGTGTAAAAAAAAAAAAAGGAACTTCTGGCCACATTATTCACTCGAGGCACTTTACATGAACACACACTGGCCCTGGTATTATAGTTATGCTGAGTATGATAATATATATATGATAATATTGTACATATGATGCAGCTACTGTAGTTTTACTCTGAGCTTTACTGGCAGCAGTCTTACCCTTCTGAATTTTTCACTACCAACATGAGTTTGAAGGGATGCATTTAATAAATACTGAATATTATTTTGCATCACCGGTAGTTTGTTCCTAAGTTTAGCTGTACACTGACACTGTACCAAGCAGAACATGCATACTCGTAATTACACTGTGTCAATGATGACACGAGAAGTTTCTTAACAGAAAAGTCGAAGAATAGAGACACTGCATACAGGGTGAAGTGGGAAAACACATAGGGTGAAAGATAGTAGAGAGCAGAGAAGTAATACAGATACAGCCTGTGTTTCCCTCATTTGCATGTCTCTGGTTTGCAATGCAAATGAGCCTTGTAAATTGTGACAGATGCTGCTATGCTTGTGATTGGTCACCTATTAAATCACATTACACTGTCGTGGTTGACTTTTCTAAACTTTATCTTGTTGGGAGCAGAGTTAGCGGAGGCATGTTTCAAATGCTACAACCTAAACTTGTCTAGTGCCCAGGATACACAGGGTCACTCCAAACAAGATAAAACCGAAGCCTCGAATCTTTTCATCAAAGCGCGACATATGACATCCATTCACACTGATAATTCTGTCTCTTTCTCTTTCTCTACACACACACCCACACACACAATCCACCTCAGTCAGTCAGTAGTCATCCAGCATGTGTCACTGTAAATATTGACACTGCAAACAGAGCCCCCTCTTTTGCCCCCTAAATGACAGTCATCCAACCACTCCCTCTGTGAAAACACTTACTCCATCAGCCCACCGCGCCAATAGCGATACATCCCTAAGTGCAAACCTGAAAAAGGTGTACTTTTTTTTTTTTTTTAAATCAAAATGCAGAATTACATGGACTACACCTTTAATTTCTAAAAGAAAACAAAGCAAAGGTGGTCACGTTTCCCTTGAGCTGAAAATGTCAAGTGAACTCTGACAGCCCCCCTTGGCCTGAAGCATAAAGACAGAGTATGCAGAAAGTGAAAAATGAAACTTGTGGTGTTCATATGCTGTGTCTGTCTCACTTTGTCTGTCTGGCGACTGTGCTCGGCACTGAACGGGTTAATTGTCTCCCGTTGTTAGTCAGTATCCTCAGTATCCTCATTCCAGGCTTTTGTCATCTCTCCGCATTATCTGTGTTTTTTTTTTTTTACTTGCTTTCGTGCGTGTCTTTCTTTCTCTGAACAACAAGCAGGCCTTACGGTCTGACAGCACTGCACTACAACTGTGGTGCTTGTGTCTCTGTTATTCTGTCCAGCCCCCCCCACCCCACCCCCCACCCCCGTACTGTACTTCAGCAGAAAGAAGAAGTAAAAACATGTGAGATACAATTATGAGAAGGATTTCTCACTCTCTCTCCCTGTGCCCCAAATTCACACCCACTTACTTACGTACAGTTCATACTGTACATCTCAAAGTACGGATCAGATCGCTCTTTCTATTTTCAATTCTAGAAAACGTGTACTTGTTGCTACAGTACACGATCCAATAATTTAACCTTAAATATTCCATATGGATGCACTGATCTGAGCAGAACTGGTTTCATGTACAATGCACTTTAAAAACATTCAAATGAACTGCACACTGCCCTCAAAATAACTCATGAGAAATCTGATGTTTTTTATGGCTCTTTTAATTTGTCTGGTTTTACATGAATGCTGGTTGTGTGGCTATAGATGTTTCTTGTTCTCATGTATCTCTTCAAAAAGAGATCTTGAGCTCAATGAGACTACCTGATTAAATAAATACAATACATAGCTTGAGCACATACCAGTGATTTATCTCTTCACTTCAGTCTCAAGTCCACACCAAAAAAAATGCTCAGTTCGCAGTGTCAGCAGGACAAAGTTAAATATAATATTGTGAGAAAGTGTGGTTAACAATCTATTTTTTTTTCCATTAAACTTTGAAGCTATTTAAGGAAAAATATAAGCTGAATTTGGGGAAATATGATCTAAAATGTCACCTCTGACCTCCAGACACTGATCATCAACAATCAATACTTCTTAAAAGACATTAATATTTTTCTTATACAATTTAAACATCTATTTGCTTAATAAAAGCAATGCATTTACATAAGTTATATGGCCTGATTAGAGACTAAAGTGGGTTGTAAATTGGGTCCTAGCAGCTTAACACTCCACTACATCCCTGCTTTTGAGCGTCTCTGTGCAGCAGGTGGTTTCCAAGCAGTGCTCTGTGTTGTGGAATGACTAAAGCGTGCACTTAGGGGAAATAAAGGGTTAATTTGTCATGCAGTATTGAGATCGCTGACATGCAACACCCACACATCTACAAACAATGTACTGACGAATACTGCACATGATCAATATCCCGGAGCAAAACTTGTTTGCAGCTCTTACTGTGAGTGTGTGTGTTAAGATCTCTTATCTTTCTTTCTGAACCCCTATCCTGCTTCTGTATCTCTGACCAAATGATACACAACCCCCAGCTACTGTGGAAGCACACCTGCCACATTTCACCTGCTCCATTTTTCTGTGTGTGTGTGTTTGTGTGTGTGTTGGTGTGTGTGTGAACAAGGGAGTTCACAGTGCAATTAATATTTTCAGTGTGTGCGCAGTGGTGATTTTTTTGTTTTTTGGGGGTTAATGTGTGCCAATGTGTACAGATTTGTTGGCCGCTTTCGGCAATTTGCATACTGCAAATATGTGTAGGAACGTGTGGGCAGGTGCAATAGTTTTTGCCATATGTAAAGTACATGAGGAATTTTAGGGTTTTTCTGTGTTGTCTGTCCATCTGAGAAAAGTCTTGGCTGCATATTATCAAGCAAGTGGCTGCAGCCTGAATGCACCGAGGGCCTGGCTAGATGTTCAGGTTCAAATTCAGGTCCAGAAGGAAGCTAATGGCTCACTTTCACCAAAATATATTTTGTAAATGGGCTGTGTATGATTTCCTGTCTTTTACTTGTGTTTATGTTGTTCAGATTTAACCCTGTATCGACTTCTGACCTTTAAAACAAAACACAACCCACACATTTAATTTCTGCTGTTTGTTTTTTTAGGTTTGAGTCAACCAAAAAGTATCACTGCATGGCTTGACATCTTTGAATTTACTACAGAAATAAATATAGCGTTGAAATCACATTTGTGATTCCTTATGATAAGATTGATTTTGAGTTGCATGAGTAACTGTCCTTGTTTCGTGGTAATGAGTCAAACTGGGTGTTTTTTTTTGCCATTTATTAGTCACCCTCAATCTCTCTTGTTGGTTACAAATTCAAGATTCTTTAAAAAAAACCTTTTCACTCTGTACATGTGGCATCATGGTGGCCTCGGGGGTTATAATGCTGACCTTATCATCTCCTATCTATAAAGGCAAAAATACCTAAAAATTACTTTTAAAAAAAATCTGCCTATACACAAGCAAAGGATACCATCATGGAAAAACTATAATATTTGAAATTATGATGGATCCTCAGACTCATTGTAATAAGTGTTTTAGTGTTTCATCACATGTATTCACCCTGTACATGAGGCTAATCCTCCACTGGTCTGTGCCATTCCTCTTCAGGCCCGCTGAGAGAATAGAAGCAGCTTCCTGTAAGTCACGTATTCTAATCTTGTTATTACAAGTGTGGTCCAACCTGCTCGGCCTGTTCCACCAGCTCTGCATCATTAGTCAAATCATATTGCTATCAAAGTCACAATTATACGGGCTCGATAATATTGTTGCTGCTGTAAACAAGGCATTCAGTTTTGGATTCATCCATGCATGCCAGGGTTTATTTTGTCTAGATCTGGGGGGTCTGTTTTATGTTTGTTTGTGGTTTGTAGGGCCAAGTTTTAGTGTTTTAAACCGGGAAAGACATCTTTGAGTCCAGAAAGTTTTCCCCTGGATTATCTCTAATTAAACATTGTGGAGTTGTGTTTTTTTGCTTTTGCAGCATGGATAGGATGAACCTAAACTACAGCAAAAGTCAGTTGGTCATCATGTACAAGGCCATCTTTGAACTGAAGGCATACAGACAGACATTGGGGGCACAAAGGTTAAACATGAGGCTGATGGGGAGCCAGTGGAAGATCCTAAAGAATCCTTAATTACCCAAAATAGAGTTAAACTAGAAGAGTGCACTCAGTAGAGTGCAGATCTCCACCATGTGTGTACAGTCAAGATGGTGGCAAAGATAACAAAAACGATGATTTATTCATCTCGTATCGTGTCTAACTGTAGTGGATCATAACATATCGGGTATGGAATTAATCAGCAGATGCTCTAGTTCAAGATGAGACCAAACATTTCTATGGATCTTAGTTTTTGAGCCACAACAAAGGCCAAAAATTGTGAATCACCACGAGAGGTCCTTGAGCATACAGTCATAAATGTGCATAAAAAATATTAGACTGATGGGTCCAGTGGTATTCAAGATTAACTGCAGACAGATACACACATGGACATACACCACCGAACACATAATCCCCCTCCAGGCTAATGCCTAGAGGGGATAATTATCTTCAAGCGCATTTTAACTAAAGGACCAAAGAAGCCACAGGACAGACCCACACATCTGAATAATCAAAATGTCGTTGAGTTAATTCAAAGAGGCTTGATTCACATCAGGGTTGTGAGTTTTTGTTTTGTTTTTTATAGTGAGGGTGTGTTTCCATGTAACTTTTGTTTGGTCTCTTAGTTTGCAGATTTGACATTGCTAAAAAGTACTTAATGTATGTTTTTTAATTGTTATATTATAAAAAAAGGAGCCATATTTTTAATCAGAGGCTTAACTGGTAAATTACACAAATAAACACATCTTGGGTTATCAATGTCACAATTTTCTCAAGTGTGGATGTGGTAGTTGCAAGAATGTTTTCACTTAATTTGTTTGATTCTAAGTCAGTAATACCAAAGGTAGCATGAATTATTAAACTAATGTGCCTTTTAGTTTGATTCTGAGCAACACATCTCCAACATACAACCTGCAAAACATGAAACAGAGTACTTTCTAAAACCATATCTTCAAAATGAGGGTCATGGTCACACCAGTGGTAAAGTGGGTGTGAAATCACAGCCTGTGAAGTGCCGTGAGGTCTTGACCCCTCAAGCATCAGTGAAATTAGCAGAACACAAAGACATCATTTCCATCTCTATCAGCAGTGTATCTACAAGCAAAACAAACGACAGTGACAGCACTTTTATTTCAGGAACACGCCCTGCAGCCGACTGAGGTGAGGTACATTGAGAACATCAGTACAGTGTTTTTGCTCTGAATTAATTTAGTAGACACATACATGTGTAGCCTTACTTAATCCAATAAGTCAAATATGATCATGTCTAACCATTTCAGACAGTACAAGATATCCTCTGATCCCACCTGACTTTTTTCTTGGAAGTGAATCGGGAGTCTCCCAGATTAGGGGAATTCTGGGGGCGTTTGTTCTCTGAAGTTACACTCCTACATTCCCATGCATCTCATTTGACTGGCAAATGTTTATGCAAATCTGATGTGCCAGTGAGGTGGATGCAGGGAGAAGCAGGTGACTGAGTGTACACAGCAGGGTGGGTCAGTTCAGAAAGAGAGAAAGAGGGATTCTTGCTTGCATGCTCCATCTTGCCCCCCTTCAGATGCTTCGTTGTCCCAGAGCTAACAAGAGTTTTTTTGAGGATGAAAATGTACCCAGGCGATATGTAATATTTGCATACAAGATTGGATAACAGACAGGGATAAATGTGTGTGTGAGAGTGTGTGTGTGTTCATTGAGTTGTTGCATCACAAAGAATGAGTGACACTAGTACCTTCCTCTTTCTAGTTGCAAAACAACTCTCTTCTCGTTGTGTGTGTGTGTATGTGTTTGTGTGTGTGTGTCTGTGTGTATGCATCTTTCTTCATTCATATGCAGCATCCAGTAGTAAGTGGCGCTTGTAGTGAAAACTCTGAGGAAGTTGTCACAAAGAGGGGAAGTGTGTAGTAAAAATATGTCAAGATATGTCAAGTATTGTTCACCTCATTGAAAGAGAATTTCCTCTTTTTCTTGTGGGCATGTGCCATAGGGTGTGTGAGCACTTGTGTGTGTATTGTTTCTGCATGTGTGTGTGTGTGTGTGTGTGTGTGTGCATATTGCAAGAAAGGATACACCCAATGTGATACACATATAAAATGACAGGACAGTGCTTTTGCTGTTGTTCCTCCTGCATCAAACTTCCTCCAATGCGAAGTTCTCCATGAGGTACCATAAAAGAAGGAGAGGGTTCCCCCTTTTTCACCAAACCGCTTCCCAGTAAAAAAAAAAAATTCAGTTTTACTTTGTGCTTCCCATTAACACACGTTCCCAAACTCTTAATCTGACCTTTGCTGACCTTTCCTACTTCTGCAGATTTGCTGCAGCTTGCATGTCTGTGTGGGAAAAAAAACAGGTAGTGTGTGTGAGAAAACTTTTTAAATGTGTGACATTATAGCGGAAACCAGAAAACACCTTCTGCACTGTTTAGGACTCCTAACATGTGTGAGTTAGATGTGTAATCATGGTTATGTCACCGATAGCTTCACTTGCATCACTGTGTGCATAAGTCCTCAAAAGCGCATGTATGCACATGCGTGTGTGTTTGAGTGACCCAGGAAGCGTCTCTCTCATACTCTTCCCCCAGCTGATATCACTCACTTCCTGCTGTCTCCTCCTGTCCACCCTCTCTGCGTCCGTTCATTCATTCTGGACTTGAGTCCAGGGAATTGTTGTCAGCTCTCTGGTGTTTTCATCTCCACACGACGAAACAAAAGGACATCAGCTGTTGTGTCATCTCAGTGTGAGTCTGTGACTGTCTCTTGTTGGCTTCTTTCATTCTTCACATCCTTGCTTTCGGCCTCTCTTTTCACCCTCTTCTCTTTTTAAGTATGCCACTTTGCACTGGACCAGGAGTTTGGACACATGGCCTATCAGCTCGCCTGCCTGCCTGACCTGACTGTCTTGCTCTCTGATTGGCTGTCTCTTTCCATGTAATCATGGCTAATACATTTTGATGAAAGCAAAACTAAAAGCATTGCTGTCTTTTGTTTTTAGCCACATGATTCTGAAAGTAGTATGGGGATGTGAGACTGCTCTGCCTCTCAAAGATATTGTACACTGAAATTAAGTTCAAAAGCATCTCAAAATAACAGTCCAGTAGCTATGATGCTTGTGGTTTGCTTTTAAATGTGTAACACTTAACCATAAAATACAAAAATCTACAATAATGTGAGCCACGTGTGGCTCATAGTTTGCAAACTTGACCACAATTTTGTGAAAATACACAAACACACAGAGATCACACAAAATCAGACATCTATATATAAAGAAAAAATGTTTTTTATCCTGTATGGTGGGATGGTGTGCAGCCTCTTTGAATTAATGGTTCTTCATACACAAGTGTTCTTCCTTGTTCTCAAATCATGTTTCTTTCTGGGAAATGACAAGAGGAGAAGAGGAATGAGGAAGTTAGAAGGAGAAATTAATTTATCTCCCCCTTATTTGTCATAATATATAAGTCATCCCCTTTTGGTTTTGGTCTTTGTAAAAGTGATCCCATACATTTTTGTAAAAATGTTAAATATCCTTTTGATTCATTTACATGTGGATTTTTGTGCTGAACACCTTAAAATGCTGCTTTCCTTCTCAAAATCTTGACCTTAGATGCATAGTGATGCAAAAATGGCATTTATTAACCATTACTTTCCCCATGTGAAGAATATCTTTAATTATTCCTCATAGTGAATGCTTTCATGCATTTATCAATTAACATTTAAAATGTATCTAAATGTTTATAAAGCCTTTCTATTGCTGTCACCATCATTTTTACATTTCAAAACATTAAAACCTGAATACACAGTAGAACTGGGAAACACTTCACTCGTCACTGTTGGCTGCCCTCCTTGAAGATGATGACACTTACTGAAAATCATGTGACTTCTAGAAAAGTCTTTAACTGTCTGACAGCAGACATAGGGACAAAATAATGTATTGAATATTATTTGCACTATAATATTAAGCAGCATTAATAGTGCAAATAATATCAAATTGTGATTTTTTTCATATGTAAAAAAAAAAAAAAGCATCAACATTCCCTTAATATTTTCTAATTTTTGTTAGAAAAAAGTGTTATGATAAACCCGTTGCACTCTTAGGCACTAAGAACTGAATTTTACTAAAGAAAATCAGCTAGTTTAAATGTTATATGTTCTTCACATGAAAATGTAAGACTGGAAGTCTGCTGTATGAGGGAAATTTAAAGAAAACAATTTGATTATTAAAGGAAGGTTGATTAAAAACACAAAGTGATGTAAAATGGAGACAAAAGTGAAACAGAATGGAAGTGAAATGGTGCATGGGTTGCTGTGTACAGCCAAAACCCTGAGATCCGGCTGAGCGAGAACAGGCGAGAGTTTCCTAACACTGTTGCGAGTCCTGACACGACGCTGGCCGTGACACCGAGCTGAGGATGGGATCGCAGAACAGGGAGTGAGAGTAAACCCAGAAAAACGGGATTCCTGTCTCCCTGCTCACGGAGCAACATACCACTCCAAGAGTTTCCCACGAGAAAAACCTCCGGCGTTTTTCAGTCCAGGTGGAAGCAAAAAAAAGAGACAGGAGAGACAGGAGAGACAGGGAGACAGATATATAGATAAATACGACAAGGAGCTGCATGGGAAAAACTAGGTTTCGGTGTATTGTACGTGGGTGGGGGTGAGGGTCTGACATTTAGGGGCTTCCACAGAGAAATGCAGGCAGACAGTCAGACGGATTAAGTGTGCGCTTCATGAGAAAAACTGCTAGATAGGCATCAGCTGGCCATCTCTGGACCACAAGGTTTTCATAACTGTCAACCAAGTCATGTTCAGTTTGAGGAGAGGCATTTGATGGCCATGGTTTTATAAAGATATCAGAGTGAGGGTTTTTTTGTTAATCACTCATCTTGCACTAAATAGACAAAAAAGCCAGTGAGACTCGTGCGAGTGCTTAGATACACGTTTGGTTTGTGCTACATGTTCCCCATGTGTATAAACACGTACACATTTTTAAGAAGAAAATGCCAAAGTGTGGCTCATCTGTTGCCTCCCTTGCCTCTGCTACTGGCATCTCATGTGAATCACAGGTGATGTGACTCTCTCCTCTTCCCTTCTTCCTCCCAACACCTTCATTCCAACCCTACACTGTCTTTGTTGGGAGGATAAAGTCATAGCTGTCAAACCTGTTCCTTGTCTTCATTTACCAGCCTGATCTAGAGGGATTTCTTTCCTTCACCACCTCTTCCTGCTTTTTTAAGGAACATACAAGGGAATGATTATGAGTTAAGCAAGGACCTAAGTAGTTTATAAGACCTTAATCTCTGTGTATATACCATATAAACTACATAATCTATAAGAGTAAGAGATAAGTTCCAAGATCACCTGCTCAGCCGAGATACCTTCAAGCAAGGTTTCAAACTTTGGCTGACTCTGACCTTTGACCTCGCTGTGGGGGGAGCAACTGAAACAAGAACTGTACGCACGCAATACGAAAACAACAAAACTTTTTTTTTTTGCATGGTTTTGAACTTGTTGCTGAATGTGTGTCTCTCACTTTGGCTCATTTAAGTAAATTCTACAATGCAATCAGATTCCTAAAATGTATTTTATGAAAAAGAGTTAAAGCATAACATTGTTGCAGTGGTGGAAGATTCAGATCCTTTACTGAAGAAAAGTACAACAATTTAAAAATACTCCTTTGCAAGTAAAGGTTCTGCATTCAGAATCCAAGTTAAGTAAATGTACAGAAGTATCATCAGCTGTGGATGTACGGGAACGCGGTTCCATTTACAGAGCTTCGCTGGCTCATTGAACTACATCTCACAACTTCTTGACTTCGTGCTTCACTTATTTATAATATAGTATACAGTCAAGAGGTTTGATATGTAGCACAAACTAGCAAAGCTAGCACTGTAAGCAGAACCACATTCTTGCACATGAGCAGTGGCGTCTGCCTTACATAGAACTCTACTCTCAAGAGACCGAAAATGTGATTGCTGTTATTAGTCTTTGGAGACGTTTCTTGGAGATGAGATCTTTGTGGTAAAGGAACACGTCAACCAGTGCAATGGCAATTAATTTTTGTTTTGGCTCTGCACATGAGATTTGTTGACAGTAAGACAAATATAAAGATATAATAGAAACATAATAGAAAGTCGCCAGTCAAATCCATCTAAGTATCAAAAGTAAAACTACTCAAAATGTCCCCAGTAACTGATATATTATTATATGCTAAATTATTAATACTGAAGCATCAACATGTAACGATCAAGGGTCACAAGATAAATCTGGGGGTCATGAGATGGTAAATGGGGTGGAAATGAAGAGAAGACAAACTTCTGTTACATACATTTGTATCATTTACTCTACTTTTCTCCAATTTTTGCTTTTATGCGAAATACGGGAAATCTCATTGGTGGAACTGCTCAGCTCATAGACATCTGAAACTAGGGGCTCTAACAAGACACTGTTTTTTGTAAGACATCACAAACCAAAAAGGTTGGGAATCGCATGTTCAGTCTTTAACAATGAACTGTTTTATATACGCTTATCATGTTTTTGAGGAAAATCTTATTCTGAAAAGTAACAATAATAGTAATAATAGCTGTCAGATAAATATAGCAGAGTAAAATGTACAATATTTCCCTCTGAAATGTGGTGGGGCAGAAGTATCAAGTAAAGTACAGGTACCTCAAAATTGTACTCAAGTACAGTACTTGACTAAATGTACTGTACTGTGTACTGTATGTTATTTTCAGTACTGCATTGTTATATAATCAGGACTGAAACTGTAAGACTAGTCACATTTTATTTAGCTACTGTAGTGTCTCTCAGCCAAGATGAAATTTTCCACCATAGCGCTGACTCACTCTTTGCATCTTATTTGCATAGTTTTGCATTTGACTGTGTTGCTTGCCAAGTTTTTCAGCTGTATATTTATATATAAAAAAATATGCTTTGCATGTGCCTGAATGTCTACATTATGATAAAGTAAATCCCAAACTGAGATTTTTATCTGGTACTCAGAATGACAGCACGACAGACACGTTGTGGAAAAGTCCCCACCATTGCGGACATGAGGCTTAAGGATCTGGGTTTTTTTTTTTTTTTTTCTTTCTTTTTTTTTTTTTTGCTGCTTCATCTCTTGTACAAACACAAGCTAAAGAAGCACTTAGGCGTTTGCACAGCTACATCCTGTTCCAAAGAATCCCCCCCCCACACACACACACACATCCACCTGTACCACAGCATGTACAGTAAGTTCCCCACAATAGCAAAAACAAAACTGTACCTTTACAGACTGATTCTCTTTAAGGGCCAGATAAATACTGTCTCAGTGTATAACTCCTGCAGGAAGTTTAATTTCTCTGACTATCACATCATTACATTGCAGCATTTGGCCATTTGAAGGTAACACAGAGTTATCAGAGAGAAACTATCTTGATTTGTGCTGTAGTGGTTTGTATGTTATGAACAAACCAATGCATTTTGAATAAGTGCATTTGGTGCAGCAGTCTGAGTATGTTATGACTGTAGCAGGAACCAAAATATCACTGGAGGCTTATTGTTAATTGTTCAACTGCTGAAACTACCTCTTCATCTATATTTTCCACATCCACTGTCTATGTCTTGTCATACAGCTTGGTTACAAAGTTCAAAGTTGTAATTTTTGGACTTTTTTTTTTTTTACCTTTTAAAAATCCTCGTTAAACCTACGTTAATCATTTGCAAAATATAGCAGGGACAAGTTGATCACTAAACAAAATCCCCCTACATTTTCCCATTATACAGTGACAAGACGCTACAGTAACTTGTAACTCTCGTTTATTTCGTATATGCTCACATGTTGCATGTAAAATGTTTTATTAGATATTCATAATTTCATCCATGCAGTTGAGGAAACCTGAGGCCAATAATTGCCATCACGTTTAAGTAAAAAGGTGCATGTCTGGAAAGGGTTGTGGCTAAAGTCCTTTACAGAGTGGTGGAAAATAACTTACAAGTACAATTTTGAGGTACTTGTGTTTTACTTGAGTATTTTCATTTTATGCTACTTTATACTTCCACTCCTACTGTCAAATTACTATTACTTCTATTATTTTGCTTCCATGCCGGTGGCATTCTGTTTTCGGGTTGTCCATCCGTCCGTCCGTCCCATTCTCTCGTGAACGCAAATCTCAGGAACGCCTTGAGGGAATTTCTTCAAATTTGGCACAAATGTCTACTTGAACTCAAGGATGAACTGATCAGATTTTGGCGGTTAAAAGTTACTGTGACCTCACAAAACACGTTTTTGGCCTTAATTGAAGAATTCATTTGCTAATTATGACAAAGTTTCACACAGATGTCTAATAGGATAAAATGTGATAAAGTGATGACATTTTACATTCAAAAGGCCAAAAGTCAACTTCACTGTGACAACATAATGTTCTGCAAAAACACTTTTCTTGTCATTATTCAACGCCATAACTCAGGAACAGAAGAATTGTGACCATATTTGACATTTGGATACTGAATTAGTGACACTAATCTTGGGTGCCCACCTTGAAACTGTGAAGCATCCACATTTTAGAATTTGTAGCTTATATATCTGAAGCATTGTCATGGCGACAACTATCTGTTCTATCATAAGCAGCTTTATGGGCCACGCATGTGAACACATACAAGGAAAATACACTTAATACCATTTATTAAATTCCCTCAAAGTCTTCACTACAAATATTATGTGAGTCTGGACAGACATGGATATAAACTGCAATTTGACTGGTTGGTGGAGGCATACAATCACGAGGTGATATTTCTAGTGTACAGTATTATTAAATTAATAGTTACTTTTCAGACAAAGATTTGACACAATGTATAACATTAAAAAAAAGATTAAACCAGTGGTTTCCAACCTTTTTGGCTTTTGACGTCTTACAAAAAGCAGTGTGTAGTCAGGGTCACATTTCAGATGTCTATGAGTTGTTAACAGCTCCACCAAATAGTTGTGACTGGTAGACTGGGGTCTAATACTTATGTACTTTAACTTAAGTAGGATTTTTCATGCAGGACTTTTACTTGTAATGGAGTACTTTTACATTGCTGTATTGGTACTTTTACATAAGGAAAGGATCTGAATATTTCTTCCATCACTGCTGTTACATGAATAGTAAGAAGAGTAGGAAAGATGTAAAATTTATTTCTGAATAACAGTGACTCCAAGACTAAGACGTAAAATAGAAAAGAAGAGGCCAAAAAAGGAACTGGAGAGGCAAAGAAAAAGTGCAGGTGTTTTTTAATGCAGTTTAGTTGAACTACGTACCTACGAGATGTGAAGGTAAGAAACACAACTTCCTGTGCAGTTCCTGTTGTATGGAAACACATTTGGTGCTGTGCCTGCAACAAAGACACTTACAATGTCGGTCAACCAAATCTAAATTTTAGTTTTTTCTAGTCTTTTTTTGTATATTATATTAGCTCTATTTGCTGTCATCAGACTGCAGTGTGATATATAGATAGATTTTTTTAATGCCAACATTCATATAAACAGACTGGTGACTACATAACTGTACCATCCAAAGATGTAAGATATTTTGTCACAATTATAACAACTGCAACAATAACTTCCTCATGACACGATCATATCATGTTTCTGATAAAGTGTTACACTACACTAAGTGCTGTCTGACTGGTTTAACATGTGTGCTTTGTGTGTGTTTCATCACAGTCATCACAGGCTGGCCAGTGTGCACGTTCAAACTTGTCCAGGATTCATGGAAAAGACAACAGTGTGGCGAATGTGTGTGTGTGTGTTTACATGTATTACAGTGAAACAGATACAGAAAGCGATGAGGGAAGGAGGTACAGTACTCATCCATCTTAATTGAGTGCTTGCTCATATTACTGTTCCTCTCTTTCTTCTGTGATGTTTTGCCTTTTTGTTTCTCTCTTTTTTTTACACCCAGGCCTCCCCCCTTTGGTACCTGTTCATCCAGCAGAGTGACTGACGGCCAACCAGCTAACAACCTCTGTACCATCAATCACACCTTGTGATCATGTTGGCACATACTGTAAGCCTTAAACGCATCTTCAACTTCACGACTTGCACACACACATCCTGTACTTACTGGGGTGTGTAGAGAAGAGCATCAGAAGAGGCCATGCCGGTGTGACACATACACACACTTTGTCACTCTAACCCATTTCCAAATGCCCTACGCAACATGCCCACACACTTTTTGTATGTGCAAGTGCCCTGTCTGTGTGTGCGTGTGAGTTATCAAGGCCCTGTGTTTCCTGTTTTGCAATCCCCATGTACCCTCCCAAAAAACGTCTGCCTCTGGCTGATTCTGGAGCAGCGTGTTCTCTGCCCCTTTCAGAGGGGGCATTCAACACTAAGACATTTGAACATATGAATGTAGTAGCATAGAATAACACAGTCCATTTGTTGTTAACATTTTTCACATATTAAAACTTTTATAAAAATGATTTTGGGTGACAGTGCCTTTCTTCTGGCAATAAACAGGGTTATTTTTCTTCAAAATCATAGTAGAACTAGATTTTACGCTTCAATAAAAACACAAAGAGCTCATAAAACTGTGTTCAGATAACACCAGAAGCTAATTTTATGGCCTTTTCACACCTACCTCATGTGGTCTGGACTTTCAGACTTTTCAGTTTGATCCAAACCAAAATTACAGGTGTGAAACCTCTCCCGGACCACGGTCCACACCAAACAGCCAAACCTTGGTCCAACGAAAAGAGGTGGTCTCGGTCCGGATCAGACTGAACCATGGTTTGGTTTGTTTCAAGTGTGAAAACATTTTTTGGATGGTTTGGATTTTCGGACCAATTACAAGAAGTTCTGGCAGACTATCATATATAAAAATGAGCCACAGTAGCACACAGGGAGAGGAGGAGACCAAGTTTTTAAATGAAATATGGTCTGACATCATTATAAAAACTCAAATGGAAAAAACCTGATATGAGAGGACAGGAGAACATACGGAAGATAAAGAAACTGCGGCAGCAGTATATAAAGGTGCGTGATGCCATTAGAAAAAGTGGTGTGTCGACCAATGAGAAGGACAAATTTCCTTTTTATGACGTAAATAATAATTTAATAATATTATTTTTGTGGCAACGAAATTAATCTCTTCATTCATTTTTTTCCATTAATTCAAACGGCAATAGAAGGCTACCCGCTGAATTGACAACACGCCGACATCAGATGCAAGCCCGTCCGAAAAACCAATCAATGTCAAGTTCAGGGAGACGCAGCCCTCATAGGTGAAGACGACAGGACGTAGGTATGTCATGTCAAGTTCTTTAGTGCACTTGCATAATTGCAATGTGACACCAAAACTAACCGGATCAAATGTAACAATGTAACAAAAACATGAACCTTGGTTCAGACTTTCAGGTGTGAAGAGGCCCTTAGATGCAGCACAAATGACATTTTGTTAAACACCACCCCCCTTAGTTACTGCTACACCGGTCAAGCTTTCCATTCTTGCACAGCACATATGGAGTTTGAAATGATAATGACAGCAGATATATTGACATTTCTTTGATTTTAGACAGAGGTAGATCAAAGCAGCTTTTTGTTTCTAGCCAGTGACCATCTATTTTGCTGGCTGATTTACAGTGACTGACAAACTTTAACAGCTGTAGCTATCTAGCTGATTAAGCTAACGTTATCACCACGAGTTGGTGTCAGTTGTCCCCAGCTGACTTGTTTTGAAATGACAACACTGTAAAAGTTAAATATGGACTTGATGGATACATAAATGATATTGTGCTAAAAGACTGAGGTTAAAGCTGCATGTCCCAGGTAAAAAGTCAGTATGCTCACCAGTTGATGATATATGTACAAGAAATAGGAAAGAATAAAACTTGGTCCTGTAAGACTAAGAAAGAAAAAGAAAAAATAAGAAATAAGAAAATAAGAATAAATGTAAGATCAGACTGTTATTTCGTTCTAACACAACCCTCTATACAGACTTTATGTGTTCACTTTTAACAATATGAGAGAAAATGCTTTAGGGATGAAAATTTAACCGATGTGTTCAGGTCATGTTGGCTGGGGAAGCTGGAGTGTAAACTTCCCCAAATTCAAGAGCAGGATCCTGTTGTGTACCTGGATAAGCAAGTTAGCTTGATTTGATTGCTGATAATTTGACGCAAGCCTATACAAGTCCATATAAACTCATTTTCAGATGCACATGATCTAATAGGTTTGAAAACTGGCAGGTTATGGAAAAATCATTACAATTGGTTGGTGTAATCATCCAAATTAAATTCACACATCTTCATCACAAGAAAGAATAATAAATATGCATGTTAAAGTACACAAAAAATAATATAGGTGCACTTAAAAAACAAAAAAACAATCCAAATCAGTCAAGAATGAACCTTCAAGCTCAATTCAGATATAGTTTGGGATATACTGTAATTATCACAAAAAACATGACCTCATGTCAAGTCAAGCAAAGTTTCTGACCAATGGAACCAAGAAATATGGCATTTACAATAATAAAGCCATTATAATGGGAATGTGTCAATTGAACACTAAAATTTAGGAAATTTACTTGCATTATTGGCTGTACTGGATTGAAACAAACTATTAATTCAACATTAGAGTAAGTTTACAAGTTATAGGTAAAGTGCTGAAATCACAGATTGACTATTGAACTCATCATATAAATTGGCCGTCCAATTAAATCGCTTCTCACACTAGCAAGAATGTAGCCAGTAATTTAGTAGCATAAATAATGGAAATGTGAAAACACTTTGGTGCGAAATGCAAAACACAAAAGCACTAACAGTGTAGGAACACATAAAATGAGACTTACAGACGGGTGACAAATGAAAGGAAAAATCAACATAAAGTGTCTTAGTAAGGTGTTGGGTCACCATGTGCTGCCAGAACTGCTTTGATGTGCCTTGGCATTGATTCTACAAGTCTCTGAATTCTTCTGGAGGGATGAACACCGTTCTTCCAGAAGATATTCTTTCATTTGGTGTTTTGATGATGGTGGTGGAGAGCGGTGTCTAACATGTCAGTCCAAAATCTTTCATAGGTGTTCAATTTGGGTTGAGATCTGGTGACTGTGAAGGCCATAGCATATGATTATTATCATTTTCATACTCATCATTTGGTGACCCCCCTGTGGATGGGGGCATTGTCTTCCTGGAAGAGACCACTCCCATCAGGATAGAAATGTTTCAACATGGGATCAAGGTGATCACTCAGAGCAACTTTGATTTGCAATGACCCTTCCCTCTAAGGCGACAAGTGGACCCAAACCATGCCAACAAAATGCCCACCCCCATAGCATAACAGAGCTACTGGATCCCTTGGGGTCAAGCATTCAGACCTGTACCAGTTTTTCCTTTAATTTGTCATCCGTCTGTATGTCGTTGACTCTATTCCTCCATTGCATGCTGGGAGGCTACCCTACACACCTACATCACATAAGTGCAATAACATGATCAGGATTCAGCCAGTTATATGAGTACCGATCATGGTTTCAATTCTCTACTCATGTTGCCTTTATTTCAATGTAAGAGGGCACTCTTAAGTGTTGAAAGGCCCATGGGACAATTGGTTTCACAGCCAGCGGTAAATATAATCAACAACACACACCAACCTACAGTCAAACAAATTACACAAAAAAAATAAAGAATTACATAATACTGTTCAAAAAGCCAATGGTAGCTGGGACAAATTAGTTTTTGAAGTCTATTGGTCCAGCCAGGATTGACAGGGCCTTCTTTGTGGCCCTGATTCTGTACAATAGAGAGAGTTTGTTTTAGAATTAACATCATTATTTTTGCCTGATAAAAGCATGGTAGCCCAGATTAGTAAATCTATATTTGAATAACAAGACCCAGGACAGAGAAAATGTTAGCCTTAACTCTGAGAGTTTCCAGGACTGGTTACCACACAGTGGGGAAATAGGACACAGTGGATATTCTTATCAGGACAGAACATGAAGCAGAAAATTTGCTTTATGATCTGTTCAACTTAAGACTCAGTTTGTGCAAGCATTCAGAATCATTGCTGTCTTAAATCATGTGAAGATATGTGGACAATCTCTTATCCGTAAATTGACAGTTTACACAGAGTGGGTGTTGGGAATTGTTTATGTTGCAGGTGACAGATTTTCCCTGAAATTAAACTGTAACATCTTCCTGTGTGATAAAATTGCATGACATTGGTTATCTACCTGGATGCACCTGTTGTGCATATGAATATCTCCTCCTCGCCCTGTAGTTATCTGTCCAGACGGCTATGCACCTGTAGTTTACAACTCCCATAACACACCTGAAAACTAACACTTAAGACAACTGAGTCAGGCCAAATACCTCTACGCATTGCAACTGTTACATGTAGCTGTGGGGGGTTTCCTGTCCATATTTATTGCTACCATTTTGTGTAATATAATGAATAATCAATTTATCTAAGGCCATGCCCATTGAGGTGATTTCCCTTAGAGGCAGGTGTGTGCTTGCTGGCGTATGTGTGAGTGTGTGAGAGTGACTTTGCAGCCGGGAGTTCCCCTGGGGTAAGTAATTCACAACTTTCACTTATCAATACCACACATTGATGAATGACTAAATGACTATGAAAGATTCATATTGTGCAGACTGTCACACAGCAAATCAGGGACTCCCAATAAACAGGCATTACCTACAGTGTGTGTGGCTGTGTGTGAGAAATGAATGTTCCTCTAAATTAGCTTTGCCTCTGTCTGACATAACAGCAGGGCTGGACCAGCACAGGGCCTCTAGGTGTGGCCAGGGTTTGTGCTGGGGATAGAGTTTGATTGGAGTCAATTGTGGTCAAGAGAGGTGCCTACTGTGGTCAGATATTGTATGTGAGTGTGTGTATGTGTGTGTGTGTGTGTGGTTTCTGCTTAGGATGGGTGGAGTTGGGCAGGGCTTTTTGCTCCTATCATACCCTCAAAAGAATGTGGCCTCTTTACTGAGAACTTACAGTGACAAAGGTCAAAGCAGCAACATGATGCCACAAAAAGTGTTTGCCTTATGCATTGTCTATCAAATGAAGCAGAAGGGATTCCAGGATAGAGCGATGAATAGGCGGCAGTCATGGATGATTTGGGTCTCTGGTGTCTGAAGATTCTATTTGACTCGACATGAGAACATTAAGAGGAAAAACACATATTAAAAAGCACCAATGTTTCAGGAGCACAGTGTTTGTCATGGTGAGGAGTGACCAAACACTCTCCTTGAATTGTTAGGTGTTACCTGACCAACAAAACACACATATATAATTTACATAAGACCGAGATATCAAACGTTGAACAAACCATGGGTTAGAAGCCTTTATGTAATAGTACTGTCCACAAAATGCTGGCTAAATTTTAAAACAGGGTTTTGCAGCATTGAATTCTGAACTGGGGGTCTGCTGGAGATCACTCCAGGAGCTCTCATAGGTTTTTTTTTTCTAGGTTATTCAACATCTTCAGGTCTGCTCTCTATGCAACAGTGACATTGATTGTGATTGGAGGGTCAGTGAGGTCAAAACTGCAAGTTTAAAAAGTCAGATAAGGCAAGAAGGAACCTCCACAAACAGAGTTTGAGCACAACACTGAATTTACAAAAGAGTGAGGACAATTTCTCTCTTTTTTTTATTAAGTATTTTGTGTAAGAGCAGGTAAAAGTAATCTTGTTCAATCCAAACCAGACTTAAAATTATTGTTTGGGCTTTGAGACAACTGAGATGTGCTTCATGCAACAGATGCTACAACTCAATAACAAAGTATTGATCCTAACATTTTTGCCCATCAGGTGTGTCCACCAGTCTTCTTAGTTGGCAGTCCTGTTGGTCACAGAGGAGGCAGCCATGCTGTGTTGTGCTGGGTTGAGTAGTATTTGTTGTTATGGCACAGAGGTGATCCCTCATCTCTCTCTCAGTGAGCAGCTGTCACTCCCTGCACCTCTGCTGTTGTTGTTGTCTCAGTGAGGTACTTTCCCTCCCTCACACTTCCTCCCACAGGACACTTTGTTTACGCCAGGGTGTGTGTGTGTGTGTGTGTGTGTGTGTGTGTATGAACGTGTTTAATACACTTGCCACATGTATCTTATGTGGGCCCCGCAAATTTCTCAGAATATGATTTAAATTGAATGTTCACTGCTTGTGATGCGCATGCGCTCATGCACACCAACACAAAAATGTGCTTTATTTCTCCTTCTGGCACAAATGCACATCTTTTAATCTTCCCCACTGTCAGACACCAGTAATCACAATCCAACTGAATGGTCAGACAGTGTTTTTATCACTATTGCCTCTCATTTTTTACAGTGACAAAGTTGTGTCATGTGATTGTTTTTGCTTCTCTTTTCTTCGCTCACTCTCATCTCCCTTCCATTGGTTTACTCTGCCCTAATGTCCACTATACAAATGCATGGACGTCCATCTTTGTGTTTACATCAGTGGGGAAATCAATCTCGTCAAAGCTCGGGAGGACAGGAAATGACAGGTACTGTGCGTGTGTGTGTGTGTGTGTGTGTGTGTGTTTACAGTAATATGTGCATGAACAGAGAGAAAGCTGGTTTTAACAACACACAGAAAATTTGCTTACCTCGGCTGAGCCCTGCTGCGGGTGTGTGTGATGAGAATATGTGAATGCTTGTTCAGAGAGAGTGTCTGTGCACGTACGATAGCAGGTCTTGTTGCCTTGTTTCTCACCTTTTACTTTTACAGCATCACTGTATGTATACATGAAAGGTAGGTGCGAGACTGATCTGCCTGTTTGTGTGTGTGTGTGCGTACATGTTTACAGGATGTACAGTCGCCGCCGCGCTCATGTTTGAGCTTCCTTACATGAATGTGTCTCCATGTATTGGTAGCAACAGTGTGAACACGCATGCGTTACCTGGACAATAATCATCACCGCTTATTTGGATATCAGTGTCATGCGGCGCAGCATTCAGGCTCTGGCCTGCTCTCTAACACCGTCTCTTCTTTGAGGAATATTTATCCTACATCGACCTTTCACCTTCAGTCTTTTTCTCTGCGTTTGCTGGACTTCTCATCCCAAATCGCAGGAATAAGACTCAGAGAGGAATTGGGAATCCCCAGCTAACGGCTTCTCTGATAAAAGAAAGGTAGAGTGCTGCACCCAGCAGATGGTATGTGGTGAGTGGATAAGGTCTGAACATGACAGATGTACATTATTAACTCATGGTCTGCAGAATAAAAAGAAGTTTTAAACATGTATAAGAGTGGCATAAATACTTGTAAAATTGTGTATCAAGTGAAATCTAACATTCTGTGTGTGAGACATTATCATGTTTATCTGACATCATGTAAATCAAAATGTTTTTCTGTATTTGGTTGTGAAAACTGCATGGTTTTCACAACCATGCAGTGAAAGATGATGACCTTGTGTTTATGCAACAGAAATCATTTATGGGCTACATGTTGACTATCAACACAGTTTTTCTGTTTATAAAAGCAACATCTTCATAATCATTAAAAGTTCTTGTGTGAATCTTGTGTGAGTGTAACTGTGTCCAACAATGAATATTTCTAATGAGGAAGAATATGTTGGTTATTATTCTGAAGTGCTTCCACTCAAAATGTGCCCTCTAATACTGGCACTGCTGCAATGAAGTTGTGAAGTTGTGGTATAGACACACACACACACACACACACACACACACACACACACACACACACACACACACATACACGGGCTCTATATCCATCTGTTTTCTCTGTTGTTTTTTTTCTCCCCTCACAACTTGACAATCCCACAATTTCTTATCTCTCTGCACGGCTGTGCTCCTACCACCCTGAATCCTGCCCTCCCCCCTTGCACACTCTCCACATCCTCACACAAGCACACACATACATATACACACACACACACGCACACACACACACACAGAGACACACACACCTCAACCCCCCTTATTCTGCTGATGAGCCAAAGCGTCTGCTTGGTCACATTACCCAAATGTTGCATCCAGATAACTACACAGTGAAGCCTGTGGTTTTGTGTGTGTGTGTCTGTGTGTGTGTGTGCGTGAACCAATTTTCAAGGTGTGTATAATGTTCCTAATTCCGCTCATGATGCTTTTGGTGATAGACATGAATGAATTATATATTTTTTCATTATTATTATATGAATTATATAAAGCTTGTGGGTTTTACTGATTATGTTATACGTCCACAAAACAAATCACACAAATATGCAGCATGTAAACACTCAGGCATACTGAATGTATCTATATATGTCACCAATATGAAGCTTCAAGGTAAAGTAAATGTCAGAAATTTGGATTTTTACAATTGCAGATTTGTGCCTCAGCTGATTTTAAAATTCTATGAAAATGAGTTAAATCACACCACAGGGAAACACATATCAGGATGTTTTGCTATTAGTTTATTGGTTTTGTACAGCTGCAACTAGTGATTATTTCAATTATTGATTTATCGGCCGATTACTTTCTCAATTAATCTTTTAGTCTATCAAATACATATAACACATTCATAACATATTCAAAAGAGTTGTTTTACTCAACTAAAAGTCCAAAATCCCAACTTTTTTTTTTCTGACAAGGCATTTTTGCTTGAAATATGACTAACATAATGTAGTCAGAGGAAGAGATTAGGCAGCTGATCATCAAGTTATCACAACCACATATGTTAATAATAAATTAATCATAAGACATGACCCAAAAATAGGATAAGTGTTGTGCTGTATGTCTCTTCTCTTCTCTTCTCTTCTCTTCTCTTCTCTTCTCTTCTCTTCTCTTCTCTTCTCTTCTCTTCTCTTCTCTTCTCTTCTCTTCATTGAGGATATTATTCAAAAACATTTATGTGTGTGAGAAAAATCATTTCAAAAACACACTGTACACTTGGCTCCTGCTTCATCAGTCTCATCGCAAGCCAGCGTGACATGCTGTTACTTGATGCTTAAATAATGATTATGGCATGAAATAAATACATGAAAAGAAAACATTGTGGTCTCAACTTTTGACAAACATCAACAACAAACAAAACAAAATGTCATAGATAGATAGATAGATAGATAGATAGATAGATACATAGATAGATAGATAGATAGATAGATAGATAGGTAGATAGATAGATAGCATAATCTTTTTTTGCAGTGTGCCTGTGTCAGCACTGTGTTGCCATAGTGCCCAACTCAAAAGACACACCAGCTCAGATAAGACCTCTGAAACACACCTTGCCACTTCTCTGGTATTTGCTGGTCTTATCTTTAGGGGGACAGGTGTCTCAAAATCTGCCGTCTGCATCATTCAGTACATTTATCACACAAACACACAGATTCAGAATTGTTTGCTCAGAATTTCCCGCCGCTGATAACATAACTTCTCTGCCGACACTGGAGACCTACGGATCACCCACTCAGGGAATGAGGATTGAGGTGTGGTAATTTGGTAAACATCATACAGCTCAAACATCATCATAATTACAAAAAAAAGACTTTTTTTCAGGTAATATCTTAATGTTAAACAAGATGTATATTGCAATGAGTTTCATATTTGGACAATCAAGTTACTATCTTCTTAAGACATGAAAACTCTTGCTCTTTTTCCTCTTGTATCCACATTTGTTCCTCTTCTGACATAGTGACTGTTGAGCCTAGAGGCTTTTTCCTTTAGCTAACACTATGCGTGAAAGGAGAACATTGTCAGCACACACCGAGTGTACATGCTCATACACATTTATGCACTTTCGGTTTAGTGTATACTTTGTCAGCATTTGCTCCTCTTCCTGTCAACTTCCATAGAAGACGTGAGGGAGGAAAATTGCAGCAACATTTCTGATCAGAATTGATGCATAGTGTGTCATAGGTTTTGCCACTCTTGCACACTGTATGTATGTGCGCGTGGGTGTGTGTCTGTGGTTTATGCCATCTGACACATAGACCCAACATAACTGCAACCATTAATATACAAAATGAATGTTTGGAAGGCTTACACACATTAAGTGTTTAGTCGACAAGAGAACATGTCCTCGTCTTCAAGGTGTTCTGAAAAACGAATACAAAGGAAAATTGGATTTAAAATGTCTTTGTTCAGTAGTTTAATGTCTAATGTATCTCTATGTTTTACATCTGCATTTGTGTGTGTCTGTATATGCTCCGGTGCACAAACAAAACCAATAAAATTTTTGCCCACTGTTCTTTATTCCTGATGTTGAGCTGCAATAACAGCACAGTGAATGATGTGTTCAACATGCTTCAAACAAACTAACCTGGTGCGAGTTGTACACACGAAAAGTGCACAGAAGTAGGCTAGTTGTGTGAAGAATGGAAAACAGAACATGAAAAAGAGGTTCAAATCCTGCTCATTTTCTCACCTCCACATCATTGCTGTATGGAGTGGACGTGCTTGTCTTGGTTTAAAAGATATTTTTTGACAAACTACTGTTCTTAAGTCAAATGTTGTGGTTTTTAAATGTGCTCTATAAATAAATTAATTTGACTACTGTTCCCATGGTCGAAAATGAGCTTCAGCACTCAACAATGGATTCATTTGGGATAAATATATTTTTTTGCCATTAGACTCTCACACCATAACACTAAATGCTGGCTCATAGCTTAGTAGAGCTGAGATGAGTTTCTTCATCTATTTTGATCATCTTTGAGTCATTTTTCTAGCAAAAATGACAAATATTATCTGGTTCCATCTTTTCGGTTATGAGCAGTCAAGTCATGTGTGATGATAAACTGAATATATTCAGGTTTTGGACTGTTGGACAATCTGAGGATGTCACCTCTGGCTTCAAGGAATAGTGACCAACATGTTTCATCATTTTCTGACATTATAAAGACCAAGAAATGTATTGAGTCATTGAAAATAATTTGAAGATTAGTCAATGATAAAAATAACAGCTGGAGCCCTAGATTATAGACATGTATGCTTATTTATCAGCAATTATTGTCAATCACCGTATTTGTATCTTTACTTTGAATCGTGTTATGGATACATGACATAACATAACCTCCTACACAATTTGTTTTATTTTTATTGTAAAATATGAGTTAAAGTTGTCAGTTAATGTGTCTCTGTGCATGTGATTCAAACTGTGCATATGTGTGTGTATGTGTGTCCATAGCAGCTTGTCATTCATAATGATTTCACAGAAGACTGCGATACTGTCCTATAAAGCTGCGTGATGCATTCACTGCCAGCTGTACTGTTGTTTTTTTTGTTTTGTTTCCCTCATCAAGCACTTTTCCTCCCATATGTCCTTTCCGACAGTTGCATCACACACACACACACACACACACACACACACACACACACACTTAGTCACAAACAGAGGAAAAGAGACACTAGACTGTACAGACGAACATTTGCTCGCTTCAGCTGTCTAACTTGGAACTAAGGATGATGTCAGAACATGACAGTCATCGCTCTATTCACCAGTTTATTTCATAACAGGTGTCATGCATACAAAGAGAAAGTGTGTGCGCCTATCCGCCTGTGTGTGCGTGTGTGTTTGCCTTTTCAGCCAGACCGTGTTTTGGACTGCAGACCACAAACAAGCCTGAGGTCTGAGTATTGTTATCTCATCGGCGCAATTATGCCCAGTCCTGCTCGCTCACTTGCACAAACACACACACACACATGCACACAACTTTCACCCCATTACCTCCACCCTATCCATCCTCCAAATGAGTTCAAGGGCAGTAGGGGGTGTATCTGAAGGGGGTGTGTTAGTGTGTTTTTGGAGGGGTGGAGGGTGGATGGAGGGCGGATTTATTGACGGCCGGGGAACCCCGGTGACAAGTGCCCTAAATTGGAGCGGTCAGGCGTGATCATGCCATGTGAATCGACTTGTCAGGATCACTTAGAGACAACAATGGAGTAGACGAAGGAGAGGAGAGGAGAGGAGAGGAGAGGAGAGGAGAGCAAGAGTTTTAGGAGAAAAATATCTGTGTGCTGGTTGAATGTATGATTGAGGAAGAATTGAAACTTGAGTGTTTGTGTGCATTTGTGGTAGTGATGGCAGCATGGGGTGGGGTTATGGTGAACGTGTGTGTGTGCACGCGTGCGCGTGTGTGTGTGTGTGTGTGTGTGTGTGTGCGTATGTGTGTGTGTGTGTGTGTGTGTGGTGGGCTCCATTGAAAGGCCCTTCCTTCTGCTCTATTTACCCAGGTGAATAGGGAAGCTGGACCAAGCCTGAGCGGGAAAACATGTCAGTCTGTGCTGTGCTGTGTGTATGTGTGTGTGTGTGTGTGTGTGTGTGTGCATGTGCGCGTGTGTGTTTGTGTGTTGGTACTTGTGACTGTATGCCAGCACAAGTTCTCAAGACAAAAAGCTAGCCACATGACCTTACTCCCCCAATCCCAAACCTAAATAGACACACAAACACAAGCACCCAACACACACACATACACACACATTAACACACACTGAAACCCAAAAAATCCCTGACATATTTTGGATTCATAGCAACATAAAAATACTTTTAATCATGTCCAAGTTTCGACAGCTTATTTCCCCCTCCCTCTCTCTCTCTTTCTGTCTTTCTGTTTTTGGTGCGTGTAATGAATCAAACCTAGAGAGAGCCTTTGTGAAAGTAGACAAAATGAGGTCTAAATGGAAGTCTGGTGTGTGTGTGTGTGTGTGTGTACATGTGTGTGTTCAGGGGTGTTACTGAAAAAAAGGCCTCGGCCTCATCAAGTCAGGAAACTGGGTGACAACCTGACCACACACTCAGCACACCAGAAGGCTGTGGGGACGTCTGTCTCTCTGTATGTGTTTGCGTGTCTGTCCATTTCTGTTTGTGGTTACTCATAAAGACCCTTTTCAACCCATGACACCTGCTTCAATGAGGTGAAGGTATTTACAGTGTACAGTAGATCAATCTTTTTTTTTTTTTATAAATCCTCTCTCATGGTTTCTATTTATGCTTCATGAAAACTGTCAGAGGATGTCACATTTTTAGGGATTTTCTCATGTCTCACACTGATATACCACTTGATATGGTGATTGGACTTTGAATGCAGCAGATGTGATCAGAAGCCACATTAACAGCAAAGTGTAAGCACATTATTCTCTAATCTACATTATTGTTATCTTTTTTTTTTTAATTGCTAAGAATAACGTGAATAAAATATGCATTTTTTGCAATCATAACCAAATGTCAATTGTCATGATAATCACAGAAGGATGTGCTACTTTTACATACTTTGTAAATCTGCATGTAAAAGCCAGTACAAGATGTTCTGATGTAATCCAGCTATATTAAATATTGGCATATTATACAAATATGGTCATATAACAGATGTATTGTAATTCTAAAATCTGCAGCTGAGCTAACAATTTTGACGTCCTCTTCAATCTTTACACAGAATTTCATATTATGTTCCACAGCAAAAAAACAAAACAAAACAAAAAAAAAAAACCCAAAAAACAAAAACACACTCTCTCAAATGTAAATTCTAAAGTAGAGCGGAAGCAAGTCAATTAATCGATGAGCCGATAACTATTTTGATTTTCAATTAAACCATTTAAATTCTCTGGTTCCCGCTTCTCAAATGTAGAAGATTTACTACTTTTCTTTGTCTTATTTTATACATCTTTGTGTTATTTGAATAAGTCACTCTGGACTTAAGGAAATGTTAATAGGCATTTTTCACCATTTCCTGACATGTTATACACATAAATGATGAAATTACTGAAAAAAAGAGTAATGATCGTCTTGAACAAAATGTATGAATACTGTAAGGCTTGTAATGCAAAAAACTGTTTTGAAAATCTGTCAAGTGAATCCGTGGAGGAAATAATGTCTGATTTGGACATCATAAAGACGTCATCGTGATTATTTCACGATGCAAGCCAGCAAAGAATCCAACTATCTTTCTTTTCTGCTGATCTCCTCCCTTATTTTGTTTATTCCATATCTCTTAGTCTTTTATCAAATGGCCAAAGGCCTGTTTTTGCTCTTTGACACCGTTGGCACTGGACTTTGGCAGTCCTGACCCACTTTTTGAAATGTTTACAGTTATTGTTTTGGGCTATCTGCAACAGGCACATTGCTCTATACATTTTTTAGTCCTGAAAAAACAACAAATAAACGGCCAAACGAATGACAGCCAAATCTGGGAAGACAGTAACTGTTACAGACGAGCCTAATCACCTCAGCAGCAGCTCCAACAGTCCCCATCTCTCTCTCTCTCTCTCTCTCTCTCTCTCGATCTGTTCACTTCTCTAACCCTCCTATCTCTCCACCCTCAGTCTCTCTTTCTATGAGGCAGAGGTCTATCTGCACAATCTGTGTGTTCTGGTTGTGTGTGAGCATATGCATGCATGTGCATTTTGTGATTGTGAGAACATGTGAGCCATACAGTCCGTGTGTACTGGTTCTCACGTGGCTGTAGCCAAATTTGGACGTTTTGGACAGATGAACGGTTGTGCACCTTTACGTCTATCTAAAAACGGACAACTGAAAACAGAAAAAACTGTCCTATGAACATACACACACATGCACACCCTTTTGCATACATACACATAAAGTCTATTTCAGCAGCATTACTGTTGCACCATGCTGATTTTTTGTGTACAGAAAATTAAATAAACACTGCATATTATCACAGGGGTAATATAATTTATTTGAATGATCTATTACTGACCCCAGAATTTCTATAATTGGGACTTGTCTTGAGTAAAATGTGTCACCTGCAACATTAAATGAGCCTAAACTTGTGGTGTTTGTTTGGTCACATTTGGGTTACACTGGCTGATTCAGGGCAGGCTTGTCCCATATTCTTCATTTACAACACAAATGTTTCCACAGTAAGCACTTTATGGTTGAATGCTACAAGCAAAATTATGCTATTACTACATGCTGTGTATAAAAAGAAAGATATTATTACCCGTGCTCTGTTAAGCCAGGTAGCTAATTATACCTCAGCTTCTCTTTGATCTCTCTTAAAACAATGTTGAAGATCAATTCATTTCCTTTTACTCTCAGAACTAGGGAAGTTCTGTTTCTCTCTGTTTTTAATCTTTTATGTTTCTTCACATGCGTCACTAAAAGATTAAAACCTGTTTCAGCGTAGGCGACTTTTTGTGTGTAAATACTGACATAATGGATCCTTTTGTGTTCATACACAAGTGCTGTGTAGTGTGGGATGATGAATTAACAGATCTGTGGCCAAATTCCAGTTAGCTGCTTCGGTTTCAGGGTGCTGTTTTCGTGCATGTTGGCTCACTGTTGAAGCTGTGTCCCAATAGAGAGGCTGCATCCTTCAAAGGCTGCATTTGAAGACAGAATACATCACAGCGGCGCAACAAGGCTGTCCCATTTTGAAGGCTCCTTGAAATGTGGCCTTCTTTTCCTGAATTTGGAGGATCCAATGGCTGGATCCTTTGGGACAGCCAAGTATCCCAGAATGCATTTCACACCAACCGGCAGAGATGGCAGAGATTTTGGGCCAGGTTAAAAGCTGTTGTAATTTTCGATCTAGGCCTATTATTATGTCACTTAATTAAGTTTAAGTTAATTTTTTCAGGTGAGAAAGTAAACATTTAGATTCCTAATATGTGGTCAGATTATCAAAATAACTTCTGTTTCAAAATTTGCTTCGACAATGTGAGGAGCTGCCGGGTGAGAACGGCCAGTCATCACAGCTGCTAGCAGCCCAACTCCTGAGATGATCAGCCGCTCAACGTCTGTCCTATCTATCTATCTATCGATCTATCTATCTATCTGTCTATCATCCATCCATCCATCTATCTCCTCAACTTGTTTTAGCTGATTAATGACTTAATATTAAGGTAAGATTAGGGTTATTTTAAATATGAAATTATATTGTCAAAGTTAAATAACATTAGCCATATAAACTACATTAACCAACTATTGTTAACCAGCTAATGTTAACATTACTGTTGGCTAAAAGTACACAGCTTAACCAATCGTAATTTACCTGGAAATGGTCCTCTCTCAGCCTAAGATACATCCCGGACTGGTGCCATCGGGAAAACCTCTCTATTTCCTCTAATAAATAGTAATACAAAAAAAAATTAAATTAAATTTCTGGCTCCATTTCTACTAGAGGTGTCCCGATTGTCAACTGCAGCTGTCAAGGTTGATAGACGACAGGAGTGGCACTTCATGATGCGAGAGTAAGGGAGGGAACAGCTGGTGACGCAAATAAGAAATCCTCCGTAGACCAGACAATCTCCTTTAACAAGGCTGATGCTAGATTCAATCAGCCTGAGGGACAATTTGCAAAACTCTCATGAGATTTGTACACATTGTGCTTCTCAATTGTGAAAGTAACTCTAACCCTACCCCTAACCCTAACCCTAACTCCTAACCCTAAACCTAACCACACTCGTGAGAGTTCGTCCCTCTCACTGATCCAACCTAGCATTTACCATTTAATAATGCTTAGTCTGGCCACAAAGGCCAGTTCTTTTGAAGGATTTGGCCCCTGATTTGGGACACAGCAACACTGTCAGTCTGTCACTACTGTCTGTCAACTGAGTCATATTATTACCTGTGTCGACAAGTCAATAAGTCATAATGTCTGCTATGAAAAATGCCTATTACACAAGTTGTTTCATGTTCAGAAATGTTTGTAGTAATAATCAATGTATATATGTATATATATTCAATACTCAAAATTTGGGGAAATACACTTTGAACTTATTTTTTGTTATTGGTTTTTTTTAGTTTTTTTTTATCTGCACATACAGTATACTGTATACAACAGCATAACTCAGATAATAGAAATATAACCTTTGGGACAGGAGAGGTCAATATTCTACAAGTTGAAACAATGGACCTTCCCTAAACCTGAAAAAAGGGGAACTGATACATATGCTCAACCACTATTATGGAGTATACATTAGAGCAAGAGCCAGGAAGCTATTAGCTCAGCTAAGTATAAAGATATGGTTTTAGAGATAGCTATCTACTGTAACCATTTCTTGATAACCAACTGGCCTTTTTCACAAGACATTTTGACTTACCATATAAGGAAAAGCACAGGTGTTACTAATAACATTAATAATGGCTCTGCTCTATTCAGTAAGCCACGACAATGTGGCAGTAAACCAATACCAGAACCCTTTTCCTACTGTGATATATCAAAATGTCAACAATGAAAAAGGCCCATACATACAGTAGCATCGCCACTGGTTGGAAGTTACTGTGCCTGGCTGTTTTTGGCCAAGAAAGTGTTACAGCACGTAACTCCCCTTAAAAACACAAATTGTTTTGTTTTACATTTCAGATTGTGAATGGGTTAAATGAAGGAGATAAAGTGTGTTAATTAGTGGGCTTTAGAGATACTGGTAGGAAGATTTTTTAAACTTTGAACAGAAGCAGGCTTCCAGACAGCGCCTCCCGGATCTAACTCCATACTTCTTGCACAGAAATGAGAGCAGTATCCATCTTCTCATTCCACTCTGGGCAAGAAAGCGACTAAGTGTATTTTCCAAAGTATTGAACTATTCTTTTGATATATGATGCATTGTTTTCAGTGTTAGTGATAACATTAAAGCCCCCTTTTTGCCCCCCTAGACTCACTATGGCTATTATTTACTCTGTTTTGAACTCTTTGTTTCTGGTTCACTTCTTGACCTCACTGGAGAAGAGTCAAAAGACAAATATGGGTTCACAGGAGTAGAAGCATGTTTAAACCTCACTGAACCCCCTTTTTCTTTTTCTCTTTTCTCTCTCTCCATCTCTTCCTCGCTCTGTCTTCTTCTCTGCCCCCCACTCTTTTCTCCTCATCTCCGTACCATGGATGGGTAGGGTAGTTATCAGGCCCGGCCAGCCCAGCCCAGCCCTCCTACCTGACCGCTGCCAGCAGGGAGCGGCTGCTCTTGCCTGAGTATCTCCGACCACAACAGCGCCCAGGGAATGAGGAAATCAGGCTAGAGTAATCTATGCAAGCCCAGAGCACGCCGTCCAGCATGAGAGTGCACGGAGTGTGTGTGTTTTACGAGTGTGCACGTGCACGTTCAGGAGCCCGCCACTTCTGCAACATCCGGCTATAAATCTATTGTGACATGTCAAACTGAATTTATGAGCCAATCTGCTTGCGACATGCTTGATTTGAAAAGGGAAAGGAGGATGGATTAAAAAAAAATGTAGTAGTGAGAGTGAACTTCTGCTTTGACATTTAGAGAGAGAATATTTTGTAAATTTAAAAAAAACCATAAAGATGTAAACAATTCTCTTCAACCTCTCTGGTCTGTTTCAAAATACTAACACAACATAATAAAGTCTAAATGAGAAAACTTGAAACTACTGCTTGGATTCAAAAAAGGTGTTTACATCCTCACATTTTGTCAACAGTCACCATTAAAGTCTTTCTTGACCTATCATACAACACCAAAAAAATGTATTTACATCCTTGTTGCCCTGACATCCCTGAACCAAAAGTCACACCATCTCTTAGAGGAACCATATGGAAACAATATTTGGGCTCATAAAATTTTTGCATTCGGAAGATTAATGCATTTGCATTTCTATGTAAGAAAAAACATTTTATTCAAACTTAAACTATAGTGGTGCATAACTAAATGTAAAACAGAATGGTAGTTGTCATCTTTTTGACTCTGAATTTAAATTTTTACTTTAATTGCAGCCACAAATTGCTATTTCAACAACGTGGATGCCTCTTTTACTTGTGTATATTGAATTTTTATTTAAACAAATGAAGTTCTTTGCTCTATTCTGCTATTTTACATATTATTCAAAGTACATGAAGTGCACTTTTCTATGTTTTTAGTGTCTGTTAGTGCCTTTGGGACCATAACACTCTTCTGAACTGAAATGAACTTAGCATGAAAAACACTGCAAATCTAACATTGTAACCCAATGTTTTGATGATACATTATCAGTTTCTCCTGCTGCCTTTCTAAAATGGTTGCTTTGCTGCACTGTTGATGATAACACATTCACATTGCCCATATGCTGTTACACTTTTCAATTGATAAAAAGGAGGAAACAAGGAGGGTCCAATCAATAAGGTCTTGTTTTTTATTTTACAGTCACGTGCTGAATGGTCAGTGGTGTCAGTATGAGGCGAGATAAATAGTGAAATTTCAACAATTTGTCTTGGTTTGAATCCTAAAATACACTGACATCGATCCATCCTTTCACTGAATGGGGTGACACCACAGTATATTATATCTTACAATATCCATCTGAATATTGTTTTTGTCAATAAACCACTAACCCCCCCAACACACACACATATACACACACTTACACACAAAGGCAGCTGCCTTCTCACTCAGTGGAAGCAGGTGTCTGTGAATCTCGTGGGGTTTGGGGCTTTGTGTTTTTTGTTGTTTTTTTTTTTTGTTTTTTTTTTCTTCTGGGTGTAGTAAAAGATGGTGAAATTCCAGTGTGAAAGTCTGCTTCTTGCTCTGGCCTCTTTCTACAAGTAACCCCCGCCCACACACACACACACACACACACACACACACACATACACACACACACACAAAAACACACCACAACTGCTGACAGGGAATTTCAAACTCATCTTCACACATCAAACCTTTGCTATCATCTCTTTTCATCTCTTTACTGTCAGCATAATTGTTACAATATTTAAACCCACAATATTTTCATGTGAGTATATAATTAAGAATTAAAATTGTGTCTCTTAAACTTGCGGTAAACATGCATGTACCCCAGACAAAACTATTTCTGCGTGGCCCTGCTGTAAATATCACAGTTCCTGTTAGCTGTGTCCGTCGTGATGAATCTCATTTCTCTGTATCCCTCTGAGACTACTACTTGAGATGGGAATCTATATTTGAGGACACTGTGGTAAATCATGGGGGTGCAAGAGCTCAGAGGGTGGGGGTTGGTAAATATAACTCCTGGTCTGAGTCTGGGCCCCTTGGTTTACACAGGAAAACAAGTCTTCTCAAGAGACTGAATGTGGAGCTCATGCATGTGGTGGTAGTGTGTGTGCATGTATGTTTTTGGAGAACAATGAGAAGGATGGCTCATCTTCACATGCTTACAGTTGTGCAAGATGTACTGTAAGTCCCAGGCTCTGTGTAAAAGGAGACCAAAGTAAGTCTGTAACTTTCAATGTGGTGAGTGGTCCCCCTTATCCACAGAAAAAGAGGCAACGGTTGGGGACATTTGCTTATTACCTTAGCTAGCTGATAAACTCTGGACTCACTAAGTAATTGGCAGATGGAGGGAAAGTTTTATGATATGCTCGGCGCAACTTTATGACTGCAAACCTTTGTATCTGTAGGATTGTGGGTACATGTGTGTGAGTGTGTGTGGGTGGGAGGTGAGGGTGGAGTATTTGAATACTACAGTCCTCATAAAAATTTGAATACTCAAGATAGGTTACACTTTGTAGACACTGGAGAGCAAATAATTCATTTACTTCAAATAGAGGAATTATCCAAGACAATAGAGGCTTCAGTGCTATTGACACTTGAAACTTAAACCACTGCAGGCTGTTTGGACTAAGGTTATGACTGATAAAAGCATATTTACAGCTTAAATATATGGAAATGTTTATTATCTCAGAGGGACTTGAGAAGGCTTCTGAATTGTGATCACTATTACATCTTCAACTTTATGTTATGTTCACTGAATAACCTATGTATCTACAAGTACCTAAGTTTGCTTATTTCCCTTCAAAACATACAAAAAAACACTGAACACAAGGCTGTAATAAAAACAACACACTTTATTTACTAGGCAGTATATAAAAGTATAAAAACATGAAAACTTGGCATGTATAAATGCTTTTATAAAATCATTTTTGCTCAAAAGCTAGTATAAAAAAGGCATTAACTGTATAAAAAAAGATTGTCTCCTAAGTGTTTGACATGGGCTACTGCAGTCTTAGTAAGAAAGCAACATGCTGATTGAATATGCATTATAAAACAGTACAAAACTATTCAAAGAAATGTGTAAAAAAACAACAACCATGCAAAAGTTTCGATTGGGCTTTTGTTTGTAGCATTATATAAAATATCAGTGTTTAGTACTCTCTCTTTTTTATGGAGAACATAACATTCAAGTGCAGCTTGATCTTACTCTTAATGGATGAAGCTCATGGTTTCAAACATATAAGCTAAATTCAGATTTTTTTTTAAACGTATAAATATACTGTGTATATACTTAAATTTTAACAAGTACAATGTTTGTTCATTGAATGTTTCACGTCACAGGACACTGTAAAGGCCAGACATAAATTCAAAGTTGAAATGAAAGCTCAATTTTCATGAAATAAAAAGGTGCCAATGTAGTAATCAGATAATACTAGTAAGGTTGGCCCCTTCTGTCGTGTAAAACATGACCATTCATAGTTGAATAAGAACAGACAGCAATTCTTGTTCAGTAGTTAAGTGTTAACATGAGGTGACCTAGACCAAACACTTGAAATTCTCAGTAGACCCATTATAGCCTATTAAAAAAAAAAAAAAGAAAAGAAAAAATAAAAGATTCATGACTGAAATACAGAGGTCAGTTTTCAATTCATTAATATGCCTTTGGATAATGCTAATAGGGCTTAAATACTTAACTTAAAACACTGCTCCATTGGCCAATTGTAAAAAATACAACAACAAAGTCATCATCAAAACGAAAGAAATAAATTAATCAACTTGTTCTTTATATTAATATCAAAATTCGTAATTAATAATACAGCCCAAATGCAAATTATATAGCTACCTTTTCCCATTTATAATACAACATTGATAATAATACATCGACAGGACCAAAAGAGATAGGACGTACATTTATAAAAGCCCAAATGCAAATTCTATATAAAAGATTTCAAAAACAAAAAAAGACAGTCTTTGGTTGGTTGAAATCCAACAAGTGTGAGTGTAAAAACACCGATGGCATAGAGCCTCTCCCAACTGTTGTACCACAACAAATATGAAACCCGTGGGTTTTCCCAGCGCAGGGAATGTTGATGTTTCCAGATCAACGTGTGTCTCTGTCTACATGACCAGTGTCCTCGTAGGATAAGTGTTGATGTACTTGTGGCTCTGCTCTGAGGCCAAAACGTGCTCCTCTGTTTTCCCACAGGTCACCTGCTCCCAGGAACTGAGCTGCTGTTGGTGAGAGAAAGACAGGATGATGAATTTTCATGGTTAAGACGAAAAAGAAAGGATTCAATTTAGATAAATACATGCATACAAACAAACATATACTATACACACCTGTAGAGGGCTGCCCATGGTCCTGCGAGGGATGTGGTAAGTTTTGTGTCCATCTTCGCTCAATAATGAGCTAGTAATTAAGTCCTGAACAAAAAAAAAAATGCAAAAACGTATTAACAACAGAACAGCTCAGGAAGCAGAAGAGGGGATGTCCTTAAAATATTCTAAGGATTCTTGTAAGTAATTAAAGACAGCTACACATTAGAGAACATATGAACTATAAGGTCAAAGGTCAAATGTCAGCTTACAGGTACTTCCTGTGCAGGGCCGCTGGGGGAGAAGAGCTGTGTGAAAAGGCCTTGTCCTTCCCACTGCATACACAGGCTTCTCTCACATGGGGACTCCACCTTTGACAAAACCCGCAAAACCAATCAAGGTCACACAATGTACATAATTATCGGGAGTCATGCAAACACGGCTACTTGCAAACAGATAGCCACAAACAATACTACTGATCTCTCTTAACTACAGTGACTTCAAAGGATTCACAAAATAGACAATGATTGTGTTACAAAACTGAAAAACATTTAGCCACATTTTTTTTAATCAAAATTGTAAACTGAAAGTAAATTCCACTTTTCACCTTTGCTTTCTCGACATAAAAACGAAAAGTTCTTTTGTCGGTCTCACAGACACATTTGTCTGTGTGGTTTTTGCATATGTGTATGTACTTATATTGAAAAAGTGGAAAGTACCTCTTGCTTTATCTTCTTGAGAGGAGGCTGCTCGATGGCACACTCCATAGGCTCCTGCTTAATGGACTCAACCATCTGCTGATCCAAAGGGGGGTTCTGGAAAAGACACAAATACCCCAAGTGAGTCACGTGGACACTATAACAAGCACGACAGTGGTAAACAAGACAAATTCAAGACTCAGATATTTCTAAGGTCATGCTCACCAGTAGTTTGAGTCCATACTTGGCCTCCTGCAGGGCCAGGGCTGACCTGAAAGGTGTGGGTGTGCAGGGAGAGGACTCCAGGATTGAACGACGAATGTTTGGAGTTCTGAACCTGAGAGAGAGAAACAGAGACGGTTGTTTGTAAAGCATGATTTAACACAAATCTGCATAATGAAACAGATTAAAAAAGTAGAGCCACTCACATTTCATTCTCTTTCTGAGGCCTGACAGTGTGGTCGATCAGAGGCTTAGAGTCTACAGGCGAGCTCATTGGTAAACTGTCGCTGTCGGAGTGTTCTGGGCTCACTGACGGGTTGAAAAACTGCGAGACAAAAGGAAGGAGACTAATCAGTCAAAGTGGCAGACAGGTTTTAAGCAGTAACGATGTGGTAGATTGTGGGAGCACATTACAGAAATGGAGAGGAAAAGAGAAAAGACATGCTATAAATTAAACGATTCAAGTAAAACAAATGGATGGAGGAGAAACGACAGGAGAAACACTAGCTCTGAATGATTAGTTATTGATGTCATCAGATGGCAAGTTGGTGATTGGATGGATTCTGATCGCACGCAGCTACTTTAACTACCTGTGAGGGTGAAAAGGGTAGGTTTCTGACTGACGAGGGCTTGGGAGTTGAGCAGATGACACCAGCCCATGCTCCGTGAGCCGTTCTTGAGCCCTGATTGGGCAAGACCCTGTCTGTTCTGAAAACGTTCCTATCCGAGAACCCGCTGGTACTGGCCTCACCCACTGAGGCGAGGCGCTGGGGAAAGGGTAGGAAAATATGGGTCAAGGCCCACCACTAAACAAAATCTATGTTGCTAATTGCTAAGCTATGTTTTTTTCATCTGGTCACAGTTGGTCATGTCACACAAAAAGGAACAAAATGTGTTGTTCACATATAGTCCGAGGACATAACATATTTTTGATATGTAACGCAGATACTTACTGATTCAAAGAACTCTGATTCCATGAACTCTGGAATAGTATTTGAGAAAGTTGGACTGCTGTGGTGGCTGTTGCTGTTGTTGTTGTTGTTATTATTGCTGACATTGTTGCTGTGGGCACGTGTTGCAGAGGCGCTCTCCTCAGGTAGGCAGCTCTGATCAAGAGGCAGGGCAGGGGCGGCTGCTTGGTGATGAGGTAACGACATAGCCACACCCTCTGAGCTGTTGGTCAGAGAGCACTGGCTGGCCCAGTTCGTATAGGGCAAGTTCATCTGTGTAAGAAAGGGATATTAATCAGGAAGGCTAGAAATAACTGCCAAAGAACAATCATGTGTGAAAGCACTCAAGAGTGAGAAAAAGTGTCAAACAAGCATAAGAAAGAAAATGCAAGGCTGACAATAAGGGATGATGTGTAAAAACTGAACAAATGAGAAAAAGAGAAGGAGAAAGGGAACTTTAACATAAAGCTAGCAGCAGGGTGGCATTAGTGTTGGGTTGCACAAGGGGTCATGCAGATGCAGACACACACTAATGGTGAGATAAGGTGCTATTTCATCACTTTTGCAGAAACAGGCCCCCCAGATGTTTCCTCCTTCTTATTCACACCAGATCCAACCACTGTCCTTAAAGCCAGGGTCGACCCACATTGACATAAATTGTGCTGTCACACTCACACTCACACTCCCCCCCACCCACACTTACAGACACACACACACACACACACACACACACACACACACACACACACACACACACACACACACACACACACACACGACTCACTGGTAGTGATGGCTGGCCTCTAAGCTCATTCTCTGTTGACATAAGCAGCAGTTCGATCTCTTTCACCCTCTGCTCCTTCTCAGGGTCCTCCTCACTATAGTGTCTCTGAAAGTAGAAAAAGAAAGCAGGAGGGCAGATATTAGTGCTAATTCAACCTTGTTCAACAACGTATTACTGTTTCCTCCCTATAGTGATCAGTTACACTGTGTTTACTTGCTTTTTTTTTTTTTTTTTTTTTTTACCTGTATAGCAGCTGTTCCATGCTGGGGAATGTTCACGATGTTTAAATGCAAGGCCATGGGGAAGGGCACCTGTTACGCAAATCAGAAACAACAATCCACATCAAATAAAGAATTTTTTTTTGCAGCTGCACAATCATTAGCATTTAGTTTTCCTTCCAACATCCCAAATTTTAGTCCACTCACTCTGTGTGTGTCATGAATGTAGCTGTAGTTGAGTGGTGACAGCTGCGCGTGATTGGGCGAGTGGTGGGGGAAACCCATAATATGATTGGTGGTCTTGACGTAGCCGTGGCTGATGGAGTGTGAGGAGTTGTTGTTCTTTGACGTGTTCTGAAGATAGCCTTCCTGTTCCACCTTCCGCCTCATGGTGGAGTTCCAGTGGTTCTTTATGGCATTGTCGGTCCTGCATGGCATGAATGACACGTATTATTAAAGGTTATCTGTCATAAAACACATCCTCACACCCATAAGCATGCAAAGACATCCTGGACCTCTAGTGGTACTTGATAGCACTATCAATACACAGGCACACACAGATGCCGACACAGATAGTCTCACACACACAACTTTGATAATGTTATCAGCACAGGGCAATTACAATCATGTCAAAACTACAGTATCTTTTCTTCTCTCAATCCCATTGTCATTTGATTCTATGCCTTTCTCTGTCCTGACATTGTCTTTTAACCTCTTTCTTCTCTTTCTTACTTTCTGTATTTACACGTCCATCTTCTCTCATGTATTGTGATCACTTCATCTCTTTCCTCATTTATTTCTTCTCTTTTCATCCCTCCTTCAGTGGCCTCCCCTATATTTCACCCTCTCAACCGCAACATTGCACATCCAACCAACAAGGGTTCAGTGATTTCTCTTGCTTCTCTTTTTACACCTCCTTTTCATTCTCTTTTTCTCTTCCATGTCTGCCTCACCTGCCAGGGAGCAGCTTAGCGATTTCAGCCCAACGGTTGCCCAGCTTCTCGTGTGCCTGGTAGATGATTCGGTCCTCCTCCTCGGTCCATGAAGTCTTCTTCACCTCTGGGTTCAGGTGGTTGTGCCAGCGCTCGCGGCACTGCTTGCCGATACGCCCCTTCAGGTGCTTGGCTATCACCGACCAGCGCTTGGCTCCGTACTTCTGAACCAGCTCTATCACCTGGGGTAAATGTGTGTTTTTGTGTGCATGGGAAAGAGAAAGAGGAAAGATGACAGGGGAGAAGGAAGAGCGTTGAAAAAGGAAGAGAAATGAATAGTAGTGGAGGGGCATGAGAAAAGAGGAAGGAAGGAGCAATAACAGGGAGGAGAGGGAGAAGTAGAGGGGTACAGAGTAAGATAAATAACAAGGTGAAGAGATGAAAGCCAAATGTGGTGTAGAATAGATAGGATATGACAAAATAAGAGAGAGAAATTGACAAAGAAAAACAATTAGTCATCCATAAAAATCCCAGATATTCCTACATTGTGTTAGTGAATGCTTCTCCTCTGCTTTCCTCACTCCTTCCCTTTTTTCTTTATCTTTTAACTTGTATAGGTGATTGAGAACACCTGCTGGAGAGCAGTGAGGGAGTTTCCAGTGGAACGTTAGCTACTCTGCTAATCATTACAGTGGCATCTGGGTGGAAATATAACTCCTTTGGACAAGTTCAATAAACACCTCACAGGGTTTAAGAGACTACACATGTTGTGTAACAGCAACTTTTTGGGAAACTAAAAATGTGCAACAGCAGCCAAGACGTTGCTACAGAATAGTTGCTTTAATCACACAGGAACACAAAGTAATTGTTTTTTTTTACGCTGGATGACACTTGATTGCCAGTTTCCTGTGAGTAGTATCGAAATACATTACTCCAAAAAAACTCATGTAACACAGCCCTAACAGCGTTAAAGGCCATTATTGATAGTTCTTTAGGACTGAAACATCTTCATGTATTATGAGGATGTAATTAAATTAATAGAACTAACTTACTCAATGTTTCTAGGCTGTGCTATATTAAAAGTGGCTCTGTATTGCTATGTGAAGGTATGCAAAACCAAATGTGGTTCAATCATTGTTTCATCATCATCATTTTATTTTAAGGGTTTCTAAAGTAAGGCTGTTCTTACCCTCTGGTCCTCCTCTTTAGTCCACGGCCCTTTGATGAGTTCTGGGTTGAGAACCTTCTGCCACCTGTGCTGACATTGCACATCTGTACGATTCTGGTGTGTTAGAGAGCGAGGGCATTAGTTATCATCCTTACACTATGAGAGGTTATACATAACATGCATACAAATCATCAGACCTTAGATTTGCTAATGCTAGGAATACCAAAAATAAAATTTTGCTAAAAGAATATGGTTCATGCGTGTGTGTGCACAGGTGTATGCGTTTGTGTAAGCATACAAGCATGTGTATGTTTACCCACAGGCCTACTACTTACAGTTAGTAAGCTAGCAATGAGTTTCCAGTCCTCTGATCCATGATGCTCTACAAGTTTCTTCAACTTCTCATCCTGAAAAAGACAATACACATTGCAATCTGTCAGATAAAGGTTCCCTGGTTCCTGGGAAGTGATCTCTCCTGAGACAATATTTTTTATTGAGGGCTTTGAATTGTTTAGGCAAGGGTGTGTGTGTGTGTGTTTGTACCTCTTCACGTGTCCAGCGTGTTTTTCCAAGGTGGCGTTTCCCTGCCTTTGCCAGTGCTCCATCGTAATCATGTTCGTACATCTCGGTTTCCTCCTCATCCTCCTCACTACTGTAAACACTGCACACAGAGAGGACAGACACATTTTAAATTAGAGGCGGTGGTTGTGTGAAAAAGAATGGTGTAAGATAACAGAAAGGTCAATAACAGCACAATAAGTACCTGTCTATTTTCAAACAACTCCCTAATCATCTCTTTACAGAGTGCATAAAGAACTCAGCCCACTCTTTAACTCATCAGGTGTCAACACAGACAGAACCAGTCATTCTTGAAGGTTTGGGTGCAGGCTTTTAGCCAAGACACCCACAAGGGGAGAGAGAAAAAAAAAGAGAGAGAGAAGAACAGCAAGTGGGAGGGAGGGAGGGAGGGGGATGGATGGATGAACAGGTTCCAATGTTTTTGGTTTCCACAGATACTGGGATTGGCACATGCGATCATAATTTCGTGACCCTGGCGTGTTCAGACCTGCACTTGCATTGTACAGCACACAACACACACACACACACACACACGGACACACACACACACACTGACGCTGAGTGGTTGGTTAGCCAATCAGAATGCAGAACGCGGACAACGTGGAGGGTACTTTGGTGTCATACAGAGCAACAGGTGAACAGCAACCCCACTGAGGTGTGTGTATGTGTGTTCTTGCACAAGAGGATATTTACAGTTAATTATCTTCCTTATTTCTGTCCATTTACCTAAACGCATGACTTCTTGATTACCATCTATACAGAGAAACACGCACAAAAGGGGGATTGTATTGCAGTCAGTTTGTTTTAAGCATATCAATATAACAGACTAATTTCTGTCAGTTGTATGAAAAAAGCTAATTTCCCATTTTAATCATTAAACCTCTCTCATGCTTTTCAGAGAAACAGGAAAAAATAAGACACCGAATAAGAAAAAAGATAGCAAAGAATTTACTTGCACAAACAAGCAAACGAACGAGAACGAATACACCAAACCCAACTCATCTTGAGAATGATGAATCAACTGAAACTGTTTAATGCTGATCACGGCCCTTATCTCAATCAGCGGGATAGTTTTGTAACAAGTGAACTGGCGTGGCACCTTCAGCTTATCTGCCTAAAACCATGAGAATAAACCAATAACACACTGGAAAAAAAAAAACCTGACGCACGAAGTTTATGCAATGCGTAAAGTAACCAGATGCTTTTCAGGGAAAACTGGTGCCGACCGATGAAATCCAGAAAGTCTACAAAAAGTTGAGCTGGGTGAGAGTGAGTGAGACTTCAAGTTGTGGCGATTTGTGTGTCAAAACAAGAGATATACAAAAAAAAAAGTAGCCTCCCCTTGAGACAAGTGCACATAGAGCACGCTGCGAAAGCGCAGTTTCCAAAATAACAGTGAGCGCCCCTCGGTCACAGAGATGCTGCGGCGTTATTCAGGGTGTACGCAGGTTTCAAAAAGCCGGTTTTAAAATGACCTTTACGTTATAAGACCCAGTTTGCACGTTAAACAATCGTGAAAATGAAAACATCTGCGTGGCTGACTGTGGTGAGGGCTCCCAGAAAAGCCAAGCGCAATACATTGAAAACATTTCCAAAAGCTACCAAAACTAAATTTAGCCTATGAAACTGTTTGTTGCAAAACATTTAAGTCTATGAGAGCGTTAAGACAGAGGTAGATAGACGGCATGCTGCATAGTGTTTGATTTTGTATTATTAAAGAGTCCTATTAAAACCAATGTCCACGCAACGTCTTGTGCACGACGTGGCACGCGCCTGTCGTGTGTGTGAGTGTGTGTGTGAGCGTATGTGTGCGTGTGGTTTAAAACAGACAGACAGAGAGGGAGAGGGAGCTCTACCCCTTTCTCTCTCTCACCACTGACAGCAGCGCGAGGAGCGCACATGCCAGATGACCACCACCTGTCATGAGCGCGCGAGCGAAACAACCACACCACTACCCGGCCACAAAACAAAACTGTTCACAAAACACACAAAAAGGAGAATACAAAATCTAAAGAGTTCATGAATTAAAACATAAACTCTTGTCAATAAGATGCTTCATGAACCGCTCAGCCTCGCGCAGTATCTCACAGAAGTTATACTTAACACAAGAGACAGAAGTGTAAGCTAACTACTAATTACATGCACTTACAGAAAAAAAGAAAATGGGAAAATTGGGGAGTAAAAGGTCTGTGTGAGCTTACCTGTTTCTCGGCCGCCGAGCCATGTTAATATGTGAAGAGCGGCTCGCAGGTTGCGCTGAGCACGTACTTTCGCTATCTGTGCTGGGTTCGTTCTCCCGGCGAGGAGGCAGGTTGACATTAATTTTAACTATAGCAGCCCCTTCTGCAGCTCCTCCCTTCGGATCCCGGTAAATTTGGCGCTCCTGACAAGCAGAGCCTACTGCGCATGTCTTGTAAATGTCCACTTCAAATGCCGTCCGACGTTTTGTAAATACGACTTGGGAAAAGTCTGAATTTTTAATTGACGTCCGGGAAAGCGATATCAATTACAACATTGTGTTAATGTATCTTCATAAAATATATTATGTTATACTTTTTTCCCTTTAAAGAGACTCCCTCCACCTAAATCGTTTTACACTGCCTTGAAAGATCTACACCATAAAATTGCATAATATAACTGTGAGGATCAAATGGTGATTGAATAATATAGGCACTCACTGCAAATATAATATGATATATTGGTGCCTTCAAGAATTGCGCTATACCGAGCTACCGTATGACATAGATGTTTTCTAAATTACGAGGCGTCCCTGACTGCACCAGTACAATGTATTCTGTAGACTTGTTAAAGGCGCGTTTTGACTGGCCGTCCGCGCTAAACGCTTTTCTTGTCAACAAATTTAGAGAGTTACTTCTTCTCTGGTGAAAAGGAGAAGGAAACTAATGCATTTGAACGAAGTAAACAATTGCGGATTGGGATTAGGCGTGCGGGGAACGCGAAGTTGCAAACGTTTTCTATGCTCGGCAACCTGTTTCCAGAGTGCCTGCTACAGATACAGATGTTTCTCAGTGATAAAAACCTGAAAAAAAACAACCTTCTGTGCTCGCCTAGACAAAGAAGCTTAAAATAATGCAGTCAGTGCCACTTTTTGGGGACTGTGGGCTTAGTACGGGGGACTGTGGGCATGAAACTGCCTATAAATCGCACCAGGCAGCATTACTGTACTCCTCACTTGTTATGTATGTTTCTCTTGTCAAAGATGAGTAATAACTTCATGTTTCTTTATTCGCTGTATTGCATAACTTCTTTTTATATTAGAATTATTCCTTGTTAATTTATTTGCATGGGCACAGTCCATGTATTATGATTATTATTTTGTTTTGGTTGCAGTGGTCACCTCCCTCCCTGCACCAGAGCTGTCTTCACTCAGCCATTCATTACAGGGAGGAGGGGGGTTAATGCTTTATTTGTATAAATGTGTCTTCTCATTGTATTAGTTCCTCCATACGCGACCGTATTGTCCTGGTCACTTGTAATTACAATCACCCCAGACGAGCCTATTGTCCCAGGGCAGTCATCATAATAGTGGCCTGATAAAGGGCCACTATTATACACACATGGCCATGGACTGCAAATTTCACTATTTGATGCAACAGCGTGGACAGAGTGCTCAGTGAAGTGAAGCACAAGACATTTAGAAATATAAATATTTTTAAGATTGAATATGGGTTGATTTAAGTACAGCATGAAATCTAGCCTAGCCCAAACTACATATAAGAAATGTGTGTGTGTATTTTATTTTATTTTATTTGTACAGCCTAGTATTGCAAATATATTTCTTAGGTCAGAGGTTACATATGTAACATAGGAAACCTAGCACTGTTAATTTTAAGTGCTACTGTACCTGCAGGCTTGTGACACAATGTATCACATGGTTGCCTGGTTGCAGTCACCCATTGGCTTCAAATCCCATGGAGGTGTACACACCTGTGTACACAAACATTGCCATTTTCATTTTGCCTGAGGGGAGTGGTACGTCTAATCTATTCAAATCGAAAATTAATGATACAGAAGCTTTCGTGCAAGATTGCAAAATAAGATTCCCCACATAGAAGGAAAAATAGGCCAGTTAAAAGAGACACAGCACAAAAAGCAACTAAAAATATCAATAAGTTTCAGTGTTAACAACATAATTAACACTAGTAGTAGTAAAAGAAAGCAAGATAAATTAGATAAACAATACTTCATAATATGCAAATGAAATTCTGTCTCCTGAGGTATGTCTGTGTGTTTAAATGTTAAGTATGTCTGTAAATATGTCTATAGTTCTTTTCCTCATGTGCCCTAAATGTGACTTTTCCCTCGAGGGTAATATTAAAAACTACATCTTGATATCTGAAACCAAATTGAAGGAGGGAGCCAGAGTATGCAAATCCCACTATAGTAGGTTGAGCAGGAAGCCTGGGATCCATTGACTCTTAGCTGAGGACATTTGCATGAGCTCGATTGGACAGGTTAAGGGCGGGTATTGTGATGGCTGCCCCCTTTGAAAAGCATTGTGTGCACAGGTTGGTTCATTTGAATGATTTTTAATGACGGCCCCTGGGCTTGAGATATCATCCCACCAGGCTTTCAAATCTTGTGTTGGGAAGACCAAACATTATGTACTGTTAATTGTTTGTGCGTGTGTGTGTTTGTCAGTGTGGGTGTGTATGTAAAGGCCTGCATTTGAGAAGAATTGATCCCAAGTCAAACATGTAGTGAATGGGATCCTTAGTGGTTATGTGGTTAAATAAACCCATGTTGATTAATAATTGGTAATACATGTATATAAAAATGCTTTAGATTTCTACATTGTTCTGCATTTCTATACAGAAATCCAGCATTCATTATCCAGGAATGTTTTTTAGGAATACTTTATTACATCTACATGCTCACTGAATACACACTGTGGAGATAGTCAATCAAATACAAAAGTTTTTAGAATGATTCACTTGTGCTATTGATTTGAGTATAGAATTGTGTTTTTTATTACCTTTTAATTACTCAGCTTGTCCCACACACATCTACATTTAGAGATCTTTCCTGCGTTTTTTTTTTTTTAAATTGACTTTAGTTGTTTGGACCACCTGTCCAAGACTGCCAAGGGTGTAGGTTTTGCATTTTCTCTGGAGGTTAGTTCCAGTGAAAAACTCTTCCCATGATGCCTGGTGCCCTTGGCAAATTATGTAAAGCATTACCTCATACCCACTGCCAACTTTTGGGATGGACTCCTCCCCTCACCCACGTGCATGTAAGCTTTGTCTTCTACAATTACACCAGCATTAATCTGTTTTCAGATTTACATGCTGTTGTTGACAGATTTGCAATCGTCTTGCTTTCACTTGATTCCATAGATCCCATTCCCTTTGCCAGCAGCCATTTTGTGTACTTCTTAGAGTGGAATATACTTCAGTTACAGAGGAAAATGTCATAAATGCAAACCACAAACTTTATTAGTCATTCATTAATATAATTTTATAATCATTTAAACAAAGCGCCAATCCACTGATCCACTCATTCTTCTTGCAATCTGTCCATCCATCTGTTTAATCCATCTAATCTGCCCAGCTCTCTGAAATCTCTCTCGCCCGCCACTAATTCATTAATCAGACTTTCCGTGAACTCCCTGGCCACACTGGTTGCACATTTTTGACCAGAGAGTGCTTGAAAGGCATCCAAAGGAAACAAATGTTCAGATCTTGTATGGAGGTGAGAAAAATCACACCTCAGAATGGTTAGAGCACAAACGCATTCATGATTCATTTGATTCAATGTGACATAAAGCAGGCCAAAGGGCAAGGAAAAAAAAAAACCTTTTATATTTGCTATCATATGTTTTAAAGACTTGGTTTGAGTCAAAACTTTGTTTACAAGTTCTGAGATTTGAAAAGGCTATTTATAAAAAGCTGCAAAACAAATGTTATGTTGAGACTGGTTCAGACATTACTCTTCACTTAAGCAATATGTTCCATTTCCATTACATATCAGGTGCTGCTTGCTGCCTTTGGTTTTAAAGTGTCCTAGAAACATTTTAGTGATGCAAAGGATGAGTTCCCTCCCTGTCACCTGTGTGACCCTGTAAAATGAGCATGTTTGTGTCTGTTCATTTGTTAACATGTGTACAAGTTCCATGTTGTGCATGTGCAGTTGTTTATTTTGACAACTGTACATGTGCAACTAAGACTTCAAAACGCAGGAAGTGGAATCTTAGAGGGGAAACCTCCACCCACTTAGAGACACACACACACACACGGATACAGACACATACACATACACACACTCTTCACTAAAGGTAAAACTGTGCATAATAAATAATAAACACCTTGTCTAGCACCCCTTCCTGATATGAATGATCCCCCTCCTGTTCTTGCTAACCACTGTCAATTAAATCTGCTCATCGTCAAACTGCCAGTTGCAATATGAGCCATTCATTGTGAAAAGGTCTTTAGAATTACCTAAGCAGACGTCTGCCTTTATTCTGCTCTATTTATAGTCTGGGGAGACACGCCAAACCTCATATTTCATTTCACTGTGCAGATGTGCAAGCGTATACTTCACCTGCATCACTGATAGTATCAGATTATTGTTTGACATTTTCATCTTCTTCTCTTTCATCAGCACATAGGCTACTACAGATGAGGTCAGGACAACACAGTGTATCAGAAACCACACATGCATACACCTGCACGCATATTTGTGACTATTAAGTACATGCAAAGACTCAGTCATAGATAGCTTGTGAATGCACAATCACAAGCACACACAGGAGTAAACAACCATTTGTTTTCCCTTTGTCGAAGACAGGCTATAGGTTTCTTGTGGTATAAAGTTGGTAGGAAAAAGTGATGTCACTCATTGCACGAAGTGGGTTAGTAACCTCGCACTCTAACCATAGGGCATAACCTTTGACAAAAATGGTTTAGACATTCACACCCCAAGATAATAGGTGAGATTGAAAGTTGTATGTGTATTTTGTGCTGGCAGACTCCTTCTCTTAGTGCACTGCTCATGACCTCTTAAACTGAAATAATTTTCTCAAGGCTGTGCAAAGAGGAAGAAAACACTTTGCCATTTTGTCCTTGTTCATCTGCGATATTGTGCTTCCTCTTTCACAAAAATAAGTCCTAATTATCATTATTATGAATTGTTTCCCAGATTATAAAACAGCAACGTGTCTGACTGTTTGCAGGTAATATGCAACCATAATAACTGTTATCATAATTTATCAAAATTGCCACTACCATCATCTTCATCATCCATCTCATAATTACCATTATGATTATTATCAAAATTCTACCATCATCGTCAACATCATCATCCTTTTCATGGTTTTCACTGGTTCAGTTGTGTTATTGTTGTGTCAGGTAAGGCAGTGACACTTATCACAAGCTGGTCTCCATTTTGCTCAATACTTCTATAAGTTATCTCTCTTCCTGTCAGGCCCCAGTTAGTTTATGGTAAGATTATATGGTGCGTTTAAGGTTTCACTTTTACCCCCCGCCCCCCCATTAGTTGCTGATAATGATCGGCTTTGCACACACCGACTGACTGGGAGACAGTTACTGGGTCAGGCAGCGTGCAATGCAGCGCGCGATACGTGAAGCTTGTTGAGTATATTGATGTACAAACATGTCTATGTCGGACATCTGATCTCAGGCCTCATTGGTCGAACTGCAACAGGAAATTACATCGGCGAGAGAAAAAAAAATAGTCCGCAAGCAAGTCTTACATTTTATTTTAATGACTAGATAGTGCACCATCAAACAAAAGACAAAAAACATGAGTGAAATAAAAACTGTCTTTCTGATTTTATTTCAATTATTTCCTAGGCTGCAGAATTAAAACTGACGTCCGTACTGCTGTAACTTCACGCAGCAGCGGCAGCAGCAGCAATGGCAGCCGAGCAGTGACACACACACATGTCACAACTGTCTGTGAGCCGAAAAACATTTACGCTGGGTCCCAGAGAAGACACATAAGCAAAAATGTCTCGGCACAGAAATGTCCGAGGTTACAACTACGATGAAGGTAGATAACGTTAACTAGGTGTTGGTAACCTTTTAAACCTCATGGCAAGGCCTCAACCTGCTGAAGTAGTTAAGTTAGCCGCGAAGCTAAAATTCACTGTTGTTGATTGTAGCTCTGGCAGCTAACGTTAGCTTAGTTTAGCTGGCAAGATAACATTGCAGTCGTGTCAGTTGGCACCTAGCACAAGCTAAATTGCACCACAGTACTAGTCTATAACTATATACACAGTCTTTCAGGCTAACGTTATAATGTTTAAACCCGATAGGATGTGTCTGCAACTAATAATGTAGCCAATGTTTACACTTATCATGGTTAACGTTAGCTGCTGAGCTAGCGTGCTAACTTACCACTGTTCTGTGAGAAATGTTTCAGGCTTATAACTGATTGTTTGATTCGGTATACTGACATTTCATCACCTTATTAACTTTTTAAGCCTCCAAATTTGTCAAATCTACAGCTAAGTAATTATAGAAAATTACCTGGTTGCCAGCTTACACTTTGTTATGCATTCTGTAAAGTAGCTGACGAGGCAAAATGACAGCTGTCACAAAAGACGCTCTCTTTACAACACCTGTATTTAACACGTTTGTATGTTTGTGTAAATAAGAGACAAGGAACACATTTAAACCTCAGTTACATTCTTTTTTTCTAGACTTTGAAGATGATGACATGTATGGACAATCTGTGGATGATGATTACTGTATATCACCAGCAACAGGTTGGTATCAGTGAAAGAAGGATTCTCAAAGCATGTATATGTATCATCATAATTACTGTTTGTGACAATTTAAAGTGTCATCAACAAGTATGTATGTTTTCTGATAAAGAGATAACATTAATGCCAATAACAACAATAGCTGCTTCTGTAACATTAATGAAAAAATAGTTGTTTTTTGTTTTGTTTTGTTTTTTTTTTATACATGTTTTTTGTTAAAAGACCAGTATGTAAGATTTAGTTGCATCTTGCGAGACAGACTTGACAGAAGTGGAATACAATGTTCATAAGTATGTTTTAATTAGTGTTTAATCCCATGAAAGTAAGAATTGTTGCGTTTTTGTTACTTTAGAATGATCCCTTTATATCTACATAGGGAGCGGGTCCTTTTCCACGGAGCCTGCCATGTTGCACTGCCATGTTTCTACAGTAGCCCAGAATGGTCAAACCAAACACGGGCTCTAGAGAGGGCCTTTCATGTTTTTCACGATTTTTGTGGCTATTGTAGGTTCTCCTACACGCTTAGAAGGGGAGGGAGAGGGGGAGGGGAGGTGTATTCATTTGGTTGCGATCTGCAACCTCACAGCTAGATGCCAATAATGATGTGATCAAATGACAGTTTCATACAGCATTTACCAGACATCTCTCATGGCCACTGAGTTATGACGGTTTTGGTTTATACAGCAAATCAGTTCATCTACTCACGTCAAGAAAGGCAAGCACCAAGGGAGGAGCCTTTAGAGGAGGAAGATTATGAAGATGAGGATGTTCCTATGTCTCCTACTGTCAGCCACAATCTTGACCCTCTTGATCAAGGTAACATCATCAAGTCCATGCAGTCGTATACAAATGACAGAGATCATCTGACATCAAGATCTTATTGAATGAGTAGCTGTATACTTTCCTTATTTATTGTTTTACTATTATTATTTATTAATCGTTTCTGTTTCCTGGGCCACAAATATAATGTCTGCATCAAACATGTGTGTTGTACTCTGTAGCAAAGCTGTACTCCTGTCTGGACCATATGCGGGCTGTGCTGGGAGATGCAGTGTCAGACTCAGTCTTGAGCCAGGCAGCCATAAAATGTGGATTCGATCCACAGAGGGCACTGGATGCAGTCCTGTCTGAAGACACTAAAACAGCCCCAGTTGCCAAAACTACCATTGAGGAGACAGCTTCTGTACTGAGAGTTTGCCAAGAGAAAGCACCACTTCCACAAAGAACCAAACAAGCGGCCGTGATTGAAAAAGGTACGCCTGGAGTGGATCAAAATGATGTTAATTTTATTGATCTGAAGTTGTTTTTCTTGATTCGTCCACTGTAATAGTGTGTTAGGCGAATGTTTGTCAGTGTCATTTAAAGGTTTTCTCCAGTTATTTACCAAATACAACACAGGATCTGAACAAGTGTTTCAGATAATTCAGTTGGTTCACAATTTTGAGTTTTTTAAGTACCTGGTTACAGTATAGACTGAGTTTATTGTACACAAAATAAGGTCAGGTGGATTTGTATCAACTGCTCAACAGTTTCATTTCAGTATAGTCACATATAGCCAGTCAAAAGTTTTTCAACATCTCCCATTTCTCTATCATAATTACAGATGTTTAATAATAAAGTGATACATTATTTTTACAAGAAGTATAAGAATCTAGATAATTCGATAGCTGACCCGATGACTGACTGGTCTGAATACACATGCCGTTGCCATTGAGAAGAGACCAGTCAGAGGAGCAATTTCAAAAATGCTTTGTTGTTGCAGTTGAGAACAAAACACAGGGCCATAGTTTCTGAAGTCACCCATGATTGACCCAGAATTTAAAAGTGAATTGACTCAAGCTGCAGATTGTGTTTTCAGTTTTTACTACACCAGAATCTTTAGCTTCCACCTGCTGTCAGTGGCTCATGTAACAGAATTTTAAGCTCCTGATTGGATGTTTCTCGCCGAAATGCACCATGGGAGTTGTAGTTATTTCTACCTTGAAACCTACAAAGGCTCGTACCTTCGACTTTTTTCAAAGAACAAGATATTTTCTAACACAGTTGGCTCATCTTTTGTGCTGATGATTTAACCGGGAGAGTTTCAAGCTGATCCAAGTTGTAGAAGTGAGAAGTGAATGTGATTTTTACCTCTGAAACCAGGGGTGCCAAAAACGGCTCTTTCCACTTTGTAACTCTATTAAGGCATTGATATAAAGCATGTTCAGAGCCTTACCTGGGTTAAGAAACATAAGAACTGGACTATAGCAGAATAGACTGAAGAATGATTGAGATATAGCTTGGTATCATGCTATTTTTGACTGAATATTTGTGGATGCTCCTGAAGACGCTCATTCAGAAGAATATTTTAGTTAATGTTCATCAGTAATGTGAATATGAAAAATGTCACTATTCACTGTTGGATGACACATTTAAGTCATACAAATGCAAATGTTTAACAAAATGCCTTCTTTCTGTTCTTTTCCCCTTATTTATGGTATGATTCATCTGCCGTTTCATCCCATCTGCTCTGTGGTACTCCTGTCACTCCTTTTCGTCAACTGCAATTGGCTTTCGTAAGGTAAGGAGCCTGCTTGTCTGCTTCTCACATAGACAATACATCCAAGGCACATAAACCCCAGACCGATGGGTGCAATTACACACAACCTCACTCGCCACTAACCACACCAGACTCACGTGATCCCTTATCTCAACTTAAGGCTGACAAAGTGGTTAACAGCTCTGAAAGTCAAAATTTTGTTTGTCAAAGTGCTGCGCCAAGCATTAGCAGTGGTACCAGTCTGGCACAGCTCATGTCTGAGCATGAGCAGAAGAATAAAGGGTCAGGAGTAGTTGACATGGGGCGAGGTTTAAGTGTTCCCTCATTAAGTGCTCTCACCATAGGACCTAATACACCTCCGTCCCTCATATGTAATAACAATCTTTCATTGGGAACGTTGGCGTCTTTAAATATGTCTTCAGCATCTCCCAGCTCAGCTCCCTCCCTCCTTTCAGTTTCACTTAGTAGTCTGTCAATAAACCAACCCAAAGTAACAACTGTAAGCTCTTCTCTGGTTCCTCCTCCCGGGTTCGGGAGTCTCAGTTCTGTCCTCCAGAGCAATCCGCTCTCAGTGGGAGTTGGGACTGGAAGCAAAGCAACAATTGCTGATCCTAAGGGAAGCCCATCGTTGGCTGATTTAATCCAGGAACATTCAAACCGCAGCCCAACTCTCAGCAACTCTTTCCCTAGTCCCCATAGTAACACCACTTCTGTAAAGTGCCAGGGTATGAATGCACCAGCACAGCAGCTCTCGTTGTCTGAGCTGGCTTCACAGCATCATAACAGGAATCCACACATTCAGTCTCAGTCACAGAGCACTGGAGGACCAGCAAAGACTCTCCCTGTTTCTAGTTTAACCAACATTACTCCTCCATGCATAGGTGGGGCTGTCTCACTGTCTCAGCTAGCACGTCAGCATCAAACCAAGAGTTCCTTAGCTTCCCCTCAACCCCGCAGCACTGAACCTCTAGCAAACGCAGTGAAACAACCACCTGGCCTCTCTGAGTTGCTCTCTTTGTCACACTTGTCTTCTGAACACAAAGGCAAAACCTCAACCACCTCAAATGGGTCACAGTACTCCCTCACCTCGCTCCTTTCACCAGCAAAACCAGATAGGGCTGGTGTGCTGGTAGAGAGTGCTACAGAGGGTGGGACAAAACGTAAGCTCGACCACAAACTATACCACGAAAACTCCAGGCCACCCAAGCTGGGCCAGACTATTGATCTGAGTACGCTCATGGCCCAGTCACACGGAGTGGGCCCTCGTCACTTCGACAGCGATCTCCCTTCACCCTCCTCTCCAACTCCAGTCGCCTCGGGGCTGGATCCTTCTATTTTTGCACCCCCATCGATATTTGCAATAACTTTGTCGATTCAGAGCCGCAGACAACAAAAGAGGACGAGAAATATAACAAAGGTTAAAATAAGAGGTCAGAGGACAGGAAGCAGTCACCAGGCCTTCCTCTGTAAATCGCAGGACCAACAGGACAAATGCAAAGAGCAGCAAACCCCGCTCACGCCGATTGTACCATTCCGCTTTGACACACCGTCACCTGACGACATTGTCCGTGCTAATCAGAGAAAGGCTTTCACCAGATAGACAAGAGGAAATAAAAAGCACTTATATCAGCGGCATCCAGCTTGGTGCTAAACTGACTCACTACAGATGAGAACCTCAGAGCTTTTTGGTGACATTTAGTCTACCAGCTGGCGTTAACACAAAGAGATGCAGCACTCAGGGTTATCAGTCCTCATGAGTGTTTTAAACTGTGTCCCACTACAGCATTTATGTATCTCTTCTTTTATAAAACACACAATTCTTTTGTTGCTACTGCTTATGTTTGAGTCAAACAGGACAAAAAAAAATGAACTACTCAGTTACTCTGGCAGCTTGAAAATGGTTGCAGCTAAGTAACTTTCAGGACAATGAATGTTTTAAGAACTTTTAGAATGTTTTTTTTCTCATTTAACACAGTTAACATTTTTTCTACATTTTAAATTTGAGTCTTATTTTTATATGCATAGACAGCCGTTGGCTTTTAATTCACATTTTTGTATGACAGTAAAGTAGTTTAATCTTAGCTAGGGAAAATTAATGTCTCTTTTGGCATGGCCTCTTTTCTAGTTTTGAGCTGCAAAAAAACTCATCTCAAAAGAGGAAAAAGAGGTTGATTTTGTTTGCAGGTGTGCTGCAGCTATTGGAATATGGATCAGTTAACCATTGTACTGGTTTACGGCTGCCTGTGTTTGAGATCATAGAGTAGAAATTTTGGTTTAGAGGACACCTGGAGTTTTTCCCATGAGGGAGCGAGAACACATGCACGTGCATACAGACGCACTCACACAGACAGACAAGTGAATACTTTTCATTGTTGTTTCACATTATTGAAATTACTTAAATATTAGCTCAAGCACTGTAACTAATGAATGAGTTCAAATGAATGCCTTCAGACCTGAGGTAAAATCTTTTTCTTGCTCTTACAAACCTTTTAATATTACGATGTAAAGTACAAGTGTGTTTGATTTATACTGGGTGTGTCATCACACACTGCCAGAGATTAATTTGTCATATTTTGAAATAAAGATAACTGAATTTATGTACTCTGAGTGCACCTCTGTCTGGGCGTGTCTTTCTGGCTCAGTGTGTGTGTGCGCATTTGTGTGTCTGAGTGTAAAAAAAATATAGTTTTCGTTTAACTGATTCTACAAAATAAGTGAAAATACTGCTCGACAGCATATATGTACGCTATATAACTATTCAGAATAACTGCATTATGTATCTGGTGCAGTGTATGCAGTTTTTTGGGGTTAGGCCAAAGTTTCTTAAGGCATCTCACATTTTTAGAGTGAGTCACTGGTTTTGGTTTGAATGGTGAATCTTGTGATTAAAGGAATGAATTTCTAACACTTAAGATAAAACAAGGACAGTTTCGAGGTTAGATTGATAACAATATGTATGAACAGCAGCCGTAAGACATAGTTTTACGTGCGTTCTTGTCAACCCTAAAAACCGGTAATCTTTCTACAGTTAGCGGCAGGACACTGCTATAGTTTTGAGACAGGTGGAAAAGATAAGGGTCAAACTTTCTGATGTCTGATGTCAAACTTTCCTTTCTTTTTAGTCATTCTCGTGCACTGCCTCATTGTTGTCTTTAATGATGAGATCAGCCTTTGAGTAAAGGAGTAGGCTTTAGGTTGGATGTCAGTAAACCCTATACAGGTGCAGAAAGCTGATTGAACTAGACCCTAAGGCTGTCAAACATAAACTGGTGAGCCTGAGGGAAATGATAGATAATAAAGGGCAGATAGTGGTAATGATGACAAGTCAAACATTAGAAGTCAAACTGGTTCCTCAGTGTACATGAAGTCTCTGGAGCATTATGATGGTTGGAAATAATGAGTTCTATTGGGGATGTTGTTGTCTGTTTTTATAAGTGAAGATGTGATCTGCAGTAGTTTTAGATTTTACTCTGTGAAAGTCTAGAAATGAACAAGTGTCTCATTAACAAGGGGGTTTGTCCAGCAACTGTTTTGTCCTTTACTCTTGAGGCGAGCCAGTGTGTGGGTTTCAGCAGGAAGCTGCACTGTTGGAGAAAATGTCACCCCGAGCACACATCGACTCGACACAGCGGGTGATCATCTTACTCTCTGTGTGTCTCTTACACCACCTACGTAGGAAAATCTGATCATGTCTCTCAGCTTTCACAGCTTTGTCAAAGGCTTTGACAGATCAAATCATTTTTTTGTCTTTACAGGCTCTGCATTTTTGCAAGGCGTACATGTTGCACAAACATTGTTTTGTTGTGATGTGGTGCCAACACTGGAAAATACCATTTTACTCACTAAGTGGTCAAAAGAAAGCGTATGCATTTGGACTTACATGCTATTATTGCTACTGCTTTGTTGTGGTGCAATATGTAAAGTGGAAAACAGGCTGAGAAAGATTCATTCATGGTTTAAATGGAAAAAGCTGCTCTCAAATTGTAAGAAATGCAATCCTAAAAGTCCTCAAAAGGGAATGTGATAAAACAGTTTGCAGCAGGCACGAAGTGGCGTTAGAAATCACTCAAGTTCCTTTTATTATTTGCATGTTGTGCAATTGCAGCTTAAATCCAAAAACCTTTGCTGTGACAGCAATATTTTTTTTTGTGCAAATTTATCAAAGGAAGTGCAGACATATTTAGAAGAGTTTTTTAATCAAGAGCCACCACTTGAGGCACCTTATGTAACTATGGATGTTCTTGAAGATGTTTGTCTTAGCTTGGTACAAATTTGGATATTGGAATCATCTGTTTTGAAGCATGTTCAAGTTGGAAGCTTGGCCTCTCTTCAGGGCTGTGGCTTAATTTGTTTTTATATATGGAACAATAAACACGCAGTAGGTTACAATAATGAGTTTAGGTTCAGATTTTGAGCATTTTCAGAATCACCTCGCGTCATGCCTTCCAGGTGTAGTGTCATGTAATTCGCTCATCTAGCAAATGCAAAGCAGTGGATTATTAGATTTTTACTGTAAAAGGTAGTGTTAATACTACCCACACTACATTTTTGTTTTGTTGTGGGGATTTCTGCGCCCTATATAGTACATGAATTTTATACTCAGAAGTTTCACTCTCAAATGAAATGCGTTAGAGTAAATATAGCACACAAAGTAGCAATATAGTTTTACACACAGCTTAGCACTCAAACTGTGTTTATCGTGAATTCCTTCCAGAGTTGATTTGCCTTCATGATGGGGTTCATGGGGTCTGACATCTTTGGCGCTATCCACCAGGGCTGCACAATTCTGGATGAAATAAGTCTGAACATAATGTAGAAGACTTACAGTTTTCTTCCACAGTTTGTAGGGAAACTTTTTTTTATGAAACATTTATTGCATTTTTTGTCTTCATCAAGACAGGCAACATCATGACATAGAGCAAAAGGACACACTAAAATAAACTGCTTATATACAACAAGCTGAACGTTATAACGATAAACGTGACCCCCAAAGTTTTTCATGTGCATAGGAACTCTGAAGTAAGACTTCTGTGTTTTGTTGTACATGGGTTTCTGATCATTTAGTGGTTCACAAAGGGTTAAAAATGGCTTCGTATTTAGCTTGATGACACATGTTGAAAACATGATTGAGATAATGACGTGTTACACAACTAATCTTGTAGCCTTTTCACAAAATATTGAAGCCTTGTCCTGTCAGTAAAGGAGGCTGTCACTGTCAGTCCTTGTGCCCAGACGTTTTTTCTCCTCCAAACTCCAAAAGGTAGGATCCTCCAGGCAGCGGGTGGCTTTGTCATAGTTTTCTCGGCCTCCCTGCTGGTGCAAATGCAGCTGAATCATTTTCATGTAAGAAAGAGATTACATGTAGAAATGTTCAAATTTGAGATTTCAATACGAGTAATCGTGCAGCACTACTGTCCACAAGAACTTGCGAGTGTTTTGCTCCTTCCGTTGTTACAAGTCACTGAAAACTTTGTTTTTTTCCCATACTGCTGATTCTGAATCTTTTTCTTGCCTGTTTAGGAACTGCAGTCATGTACCATTACTCACAGAAGCTGGGTTTTATATAATTATTTTCATAAACAATGTAAATCAATCATCATTTTACTTGACATTAGGTTGTTTTATGGGTCGTAAAAATCTCTATTTTGAAATCTATAAACAGTAGGTGAGAGTTCTCAGGTATTTGGTATGAGTCAAGGTTGACTGCAGAGTAAGTGGGTGTAGAGGGAGAGATATCTTAATGTCATTTTATGAAATGTTTAGTGGTGGTACTGACACTGTGTCGGTGTGTGACTAATCTTAAGACAGGGCTGACAGGTAGGGAGCTTTTCTTCAAACAGCAGTCTCATTTCCTTCCTTGTCACTTTCATTCATGTCTACTTCCAATTTTCAAATGTGAAAGAAGTCTAACTCATGGTTTTGCTCTTTTAATTCAGAGCAGAAATAAGCTACTATACACCAGAGAGAGCCAAAATGCAGTCATCCATTTCTATAAATATAAACCAGGTTTTTTCAGTGATAGCTCCATCCTCTCTGTTGGAACGTATGCTGCTGTAAGTGGTGAAATCACTGGATGTATCCTAGTATTAAAGCTGGTATTAAAACCTACATATAGGGCTGACTATCTTTAAATTGTGAAACTACATTTTGACAGCATGAGGTGCACCAAACTAACAGCTAACTGTTAATAACTACACAGACGTGGTGTAGACAGTACTTGAATCAGTCACATAATAGTTGTTTGCTGCAAATGGTTTGTCCCCTTTTTTCCCCCAACATTAGGCCCATGAAGTTGTGACTCAAGTCTAAAATTGTTCTTAGTCTTTCACAGCCTTTAGCGGCCTCAAGTGGCAGGGAGCCTCATGATCAAAATTTTATTTCCAGATCTCACTTTTTAATGTCATGACAATAAAGGGAGTTAATGAGTATTTACCTAGTTATGATAAATCAATTGACAGAAAATTAATATGCAGTTATTTTGACAATTGATCAATTTTAGTTATATATATATTTTTTTTGTTAGGAAAAATGCCAAGCAGCTTTTCAAATGAGGACTTGAAACTTTTCTGTTGACTGTTGATCAGACGAAAACAAACATGACAAAGACATTTAAAGACATCACCTCGGGATCTAAGACATTGTAACAGGCATTTTTAACCGTTTTCTGACAGTTTATAGATGATTAATTGATCAGTCGAGAAAATAATCGTCAGAATAATCAATAATTAAAGTTAGCGTTAGTTGCAGCCCTGAATTAGTTTTTGTTGATCTTTCTCCATTTCTCACACTGCACCTGACTCTCACTTGCACAGCCACCTCACCACAGCCCATTACCTTCTCTTTCAACCCTTGTGAATTCACTTTTGCCTCCAAACTTTTGTGTATTTGGATGGGGGGGGGGGGTTGATTATTTGCATATCCTGGGCGGACTCCTCTTTATAATGTGCTCAGTTGGGCCCTCAGGCTAAGGTGTACAGATGACTCACTCATTGAGTCACTGCAAGGGTCTCCTATACCAGAGAAATCCTGGATGGGAGGACGCCAACTGTTTGCCTGCCAGTACAAACAGTGTGAAGACATCCTGCTCCAAGCCTTAAAATCAGATTGCACTGTGTAGCTGTTCTCAGGCCGCCCTTCCAGTGCTGCCCTCAGGGTAGCCCAAAAAAAATTATCTGGCAAGTCAGTTGTTTGCAAAGGTATTAAAGTGTTTTGACAGAGCAACATGTCTGGTAGTTAAAAAGAGGGTTGTTTATTACCTGAGACCTTGGGGGAGTTGAGTAGGATGTGCCTGTCTGTTTTACCCCGGGTTAAAATAGAGAGCTGAAGATTCTAAAGAAAACCTAATTATATGTCACTGATGTAGATGGTTGTTTTTTTAAGGTTGTGGGTTATTTTTGATGTTATTTAAAGGTAAACAGGGAGTGGACTGGGTTTAATTAGCTGGTCATTCATTAGCTTTTTATATTTACTTGATCTAATGAAATGATTTGTTTCACAGCTGATGTTCCCTAAAAGGGGATTGCAAGCTGGTGTCCTGTTCAACACAGGTGGCAGAAACCTCCACGTCACTGTAGTAGGGACAAGAAAAGCTGCCAGCTGCAGGAAGAACCAAAATTCCCCAGAGAGTACTTTTTCCATCTCATGTTGATGCTTAACTGCAGGACAGATACCATAATAATGATGCAGATTTCAATGATGATAATGGTGTTAATAATTTGTGTTAAGGTGTCCCTTTCTGGTTGAGTTCACCCATCACATGTACAAATAGTTGGGAAATTTCTATATAGAATTAGATTTATCTATTGTCATTTCTTACATATAGCTAGCAGTTTCTGTAAGTTATAACTTTTGTTTTTAATGACATCTTTTATGCAGCTTTGCCTCAGTTGTCCACCTTTTGAACAGATGTGGATGATTGTGTCACATCATGTCATTACTTTTTTAAGAAAAAAAAGTTGTCTTCAGAGTTCAGCAAGTCGCCTGGTTTGTGTATCTGTGTTTCAGAATGAGAGGGACTTTTTCTCTTGTGCAGAGCCAGTCATTTAGTGAATGCTGGGTTAGAGAAAGTCCATTAATAATTCTGTTGAATCACACCTCCTTTCCACTCATTTTCCCTCAGGGTATTTTTTTTATGATGAATAAACTGCATGAAACATATACTGTAGGGGCACACAAAAGGGATTAGTATCATTTAAAAAATGCACTTTCTTAACCAAAGATATAAGGTAAAGAATAACATTTTTTTTTAAGTTTTAGAAGACAAACATTCAAAGGGAGTAACGATCCTGGGAAAGCAATTGTGCAATAAATTAAGTTGCATGAGGACAGTGTGTGGGAGTTTGTTCTGTTTTGATACAAACCCAAAAAATACATTAAAGAAAACTGCTGGAAATTACATTTTATGACAAGCTCCACTTTTCCAAGTAGTTACAAATCGATCATTTTTGGGTTTTTTGTTTGCTGTGGATGTCTCTTAGTGCAAATGTGTGCAAGTTCTTTAATCAGTTGTGTGTGAATGTGCGTGTGTATTTGATGATACACACATTCACCTCTAGCCGTGCACTTTGCTGAGGTGACACCTTTTCAAAAGAATCATTCTGTGAAATGCTGTGTCACACTGCTCTATTTACGTGGAGACAGGAGGCAACGGCCACTTCTGAAATTAACCCTTTGTGAGCCAGGATGTCAGTGCTACACACATGCACGTATGCACGCAGGGTGCAGTTGGCTTGGCTGTGCAGCCCAGTCTAAATGAATCAGTAGCAGGTTGATATGACTGGTACCGGTGGCCATTTGCGACTGGGATGACAAAGCGATGACCTCAACAAGTCTCACTGCTGCAGAATATAATTTACCAATCACACAGATAGAGGATGCTCAGAGTTCAAGTGATGGCATCATATTCTCACACTTAATAATGTATACTTTATATGCCAGCAAAGCACGCAACTGTGATCAGGAGAACAGTCATAAACAGTATCCTGTAGTAATATAGTCAAGAAGCCTTAGTCAGTGGCACAGCTGTGTGCATTGTTGAACAAGCTTCTGTGTTTTCTGTTACTGTTTTGCAGATCTAAGCAATGTTACAACAAATGTGTAGGAGTTAGTCATTTTAGAAGAACACACTGATGTTGCAGGGTTACACAATAAACCTTTATCAACAACTGTTTTCTCTCCAAAGTCAGAAAAACAGAAACCCAACGATCAAATCTCACGTGTAGACTAATGCTCAGTCTGCGGCCGCTCCACTCACTGTAAACTGATAATTGAAAGTGAGAAAACTTTTGCATCTGGATGACCTTTATGTAATAATTCTGTCCTCAGCTGTGGGTCAGAACAGCTTGTGAAAAATCTTCTTCCTGGAAATCAGAGTCTTTTCTTATCCTGGTTATGAGAGATGGTAACAATTGTAAACCAACACAGATAAACCGTTTAACTTGTAATGAAGGTAATTTCCATTAATTATGTTGGAAAACATGAAACAATATGCTTGTTGGCTGCAGTGGGTCATGAATGAGTTTTGTTTGTGAGCAAGTGTACATTAAGTTCCTCTGTTCCCTGTAGCGAAAAGCAGAGATGTGTCTCACAATAAACTGGACTCTGAAGTGGTACCCAAAGTGGCCCGCATGACCGTCTCTGGCAAGAAGCAGAAAATGGGCTTTGATGTTCCCAGGTACCTGTGTATACACATCTGCACACAAACACACATCATTCTCATAAAACAGTGATGTAAGATGTGATGAAATTCCTCCCTCTGTTTATATTGGAAATCATTCAGCAATGGGCAAGATAATAATTTCATTAAAATGAAAAATAGTTATGATTGTAAATGTAGGTGAGCGTTGCTGACATTTCAAACTGAATGGGTGTGGTCACCTGTTGTAGTTGAGCTTTCTTGTTTGGGAATACTTCAGTGCCACTAATTAATTTACTAATAATTTCAAGAAGCTGCATGAAAGTGTTTCTTTCACCATCATCTTTCACATTCTCTCCTCAGCACAGGGGAGAACGGCGTTGTCACCACTTCAGTACGTCGAGGTGGCAGCCCCGAAAACGCCACTGCGACACCTGCTTCAGAGGCCACCTCCAAACGTCCCGAGACACCTTCTAAAGGGTCAAATGGAGATGAGCCCGCCCCAGTTCCCACTCCAGGCCGCTCTGGAAAAGCCAAGCAGACCATCAATGTAAAGGCTGAACTGGAAAAGAGACAGGGGGGCAAACCCCTGTTAAATCTGGTGGTTATAGGTAGGAAGAAATATGCAAAAAAATCACTCGCAAATTAATTTTATTTTACTTTAAAGTACATTAAGGTTTCATGACAATTACTGAGGATCCAAAAGTTGATTATCGGTGCACCAAGCAGATAAGAAACACACTCTTTCACCACCATTTAAAAGAATTTCTTAACACATGTACACACTGGTTGACATTTAAATACACATATTACATAATACACATAGTACCATATTTGATGTGTTACAAACATTAGCTGGACACTGGACTATAAGCTCAACAGTCATTTTATATCATTTATTTATTATTTATTTTGTCTTTAACATATTAAGAAATACAGGAACAGGAAAAAAAATAACAGTGTGCTCCTTGCAGTCTCAAAATAAAGTTGAGTTTTACACACAGGAACTCTTCCTCCTCCAAAATCTAGTCATTCATTCATTCATTTCAAAATTTCAAAACAGCAAGCATGAAATCCATATAAAAATATCCTCACATTGCAATGTGGTGTGAACAGATTAGGTTTTTCCCTCATAACCTTTTAAATTAGTGGATTTACACACAGATTTTGCCATTCACAGTCTGATATTTCAATGTTAACGTCTGGAAATCATTTTCGATTTTGAATCTCCTCCTTTGGTGTATGTCTAAGCTTAATCATAGTAAATGAGTCGAACTGCAGAACAATGCAGTTGCTCAATCATATTTTTCTCATTCTCAGTTACAACAGAAAAAAGTGACTTTGTAGTTTCAGAAGTGCAGATGATTCTAGTTTCCCACAGCCTATGAAACCTTTCGTTTTACCACGGTCTTCTCCCTTCCCCCTCTAAAACCTCCATCCTTGTTCCCATTTCTGTCTACCTCACTCCTCTTGTGTAATACTGCTTCTTTCCTTCTCCCATCTGTGGCTTCCCATTGCCATGTCTTATCTTCTCTCCCTTCCACTACCTTATCATTCTTGCAACATTCGCCCTGTTTCTCTCTCTATCCTCATCCCTCCTTCCATCCCTCCTAAGTGTCCTCTTTCATTCCCCACCCTCTGAGCTTCTCTGTCTCCTTTTTTTTTTTTTTTTTTGTCCTTAACTCTATGGCATCATTACATTATACCCTTCTTCTCTGCAGGTCATGTGGATGCAGGGAAGAGCACACTAATGGGCCACCTGCTTTATCTGCTGGGCAACGTCAACAAGCGCACCATGCACAAGTATGAACAGGAGTCAAAGAAGGCAGGCAAGGCTTCTTTTGCCTATGCTTGGGTCCTGGATGAAACCGGCGAGGAGAGGGACAGGTACGTTTTGAGCGCGATTCTACACACAAATACACAGTAAATGTATATTTACACAGAAAATATACTTGCATGTATACATGATGTTCTGTTGATATTCAATGGGAAATTCTCTGTCAGATTCCTTACCACGTAGAGTGCAGAGGTCAGAGGTTTGGCAACAGTGACTCCCCTGAAGCTGACAGGGATTTAATGTCTCGCTAAAGGACACTTCCATGGTGAAAAAGCTTGTCAAGCTGCAGTCTCTTCCTGCTATGTGCGTCTGGTTGATAAACAAATCCTGAAAGTCAGACATTTGGCTGGTGCCCTACCAATGTCTGGTGCATCTTGTGTTGTTCATTAGAACAACCAACTCTTTCCTTCACTAGCTGGAAGGCAAACAAAACATTTTTTGTTTAATTAATACCTTTTAACATTGACTTTACACTTTTTAACACACAAAATCTCTTAACAAAATCTCAGAATCATGAAATCTCGGCTCCCTGTTAAGCCACCTCTCTGTTGTTGTTACCAGAGTGAAACGGAAGCGAAATACGTGAGAAACAGAAAGTGACTAGGGTGGGATTGCATATTCGCTGATCAGTAACATCTGAAGCGAATGCGTAATATGTACAGAATTTGATCGAGAGCCTCGCCCTACTAGGAGACGTTGCTGTTGAACTGAAATAGATTGAGGCTTTAAATCAACATTGCCTTATACGGCAGTCTAGCTACAGACAACTGAAACTTTGAGTCAATTCTCGACACTATCACATACTGTACATTGTAAATGCATTTTTTTTCCCCATATGGTTATAAAAAAAGTCAGTCAATAATTTGTGTTTCGCTGCAGAGGTGTGACAATGGATGTGGGCATGACCAAGTTTGAGACGAACACTAAAGTGGTGACTCTAATGGATGCGCCAGGGCACAGAGACTTCATTCCCAACATGATCACAGGAGCTGCACAGGTATACCACATAAAACATTCCTCTTGAGGGCTGAACACCCCTTAAAGCATTAAACTCTTCAAGCAGCCTGCATGCACTGTGCATATAATCCAGCCTAAATTACAAATCTCCAGGTATCAAGTATTGTAGTAGGTATATTTAAGAAGAACATCACAAAGGTAAAAGTGAGTAATGGACGTGGACATGGATTATATTTGTAGCTAAGTTCAGAAGAACAAATGTGGTGCATGATGGGTTCATAGAAAGAAAATGCAATGTTTTCAAACATATTCTATTAATAAGTTAATAAATTATCGCGAGGTGAAATGTAAGTGTCACAGCAACACATTGAACAGATCAGAGAGGACAGGAATAACATGATACAGATAAGAAAAAAAAAGTTAGAAAGTTATTGCATGTAATGATACAGTAAAACAAAAATACAGTGCTTTTCTTGATAGTCTTTAACAAAGGGACATTCTAGATCTACAGTATGTAAAATGTGCATAAAGAGGTGCATAGCCAATAGATCAGCAATGAGCAATATGGATAAAAACCTCTATCATGGTATATGCAATTTAATAGTATGGCATCTATATATATTGCTATATGGAAAGGTATCTGGAAAATTAATTGAAAACTTGACATGAAGGTCTGTTTTGGCTAATCCAGCAAATTAAATATTTGACATACTGTATATAGGTACTTCATCACATTGATGAAAAAAAATCCAATGCTGCTATAAAGCACTCCTGCTCATTGCTTTGCAACATTGCTCACAATGGCATGCAAGGTGTCAGCTAGTTTCCAGGGTGTAAAGAAATCTCAGAATCTCTACTGAGGTATACATCACCTTATGCACAACTCTATACTTTTTAGTTTCCACCATGTCAGTTATTACTACACAGATATCTTGATTCTTTCTCTGAATGTATAATTTGCCTGCATTAATGGCTTTATCGTCTACAATGCCCTTAAAAGGGTACTTTCCCTCCTTCAGTATAACCTCAGCTTACCACACCCGTCAACTTGATTTGAAATAACCTTCGTGGTTTTGGGTGGTGACTTTTTGCAAGCATGGGTGTGCTTGTCTGTCTCTGTTTTGGGGCTCTAATGTAATTTCTCTTTTTGCCATATGACTGTCCTCACGTTTAGCCTGATCATGTTGTGACTAAGGAGTTTCTGTTGAAAGCAAATGAAAGAAAGAGTCAGTCAGTCACTCTTCTGATGAAGGTGAATGAGTAAAGCATGCACTCATTTATTTAAAAAGTACCTGATCCAGGGCTAGGAAACAGCCGAGTCACAAACAAGTCACAGTTTCTGCAATGCTGACTGTGTGATATATAATGTGTACAGATCGGTTTTGTACATGCTTAAAATAGATACGACTGGATATGTTTTTTTTGAGAATGACACATCACTTTAAATGCAAGATTAAAATTTTATTGGAACATGAATGCTGAAACTCAAGTATTGAAAAATGCTTTTATGTAAATAAATGCTTCAGTGTTGGTATATTGATGAGCCATTATCTCACTCACAAAAATAATTACATGGGGGACCTGTGGAGAGGACATTATTGTTCCCCATGTGTGATAGTTTGACAAGGCTGGAAATGCGTTCAAACGTTACAGATGACACTCTGCTCTTAAGCCTCCCAGTCGCTGTCACTTAGGAACTAAACCATCAGAATATATCTTACCAAATACTTAATGAACTGTGTGCATGTGTGTGTGACCATGATGCTCACATCTGCCTCGGCAGAAACAGATGCACATGTTTTTTATCTTTCCCCCTTGGTTTCTTTCTCCAGGCAGATGTGGCGGTGCTTGTGGTGGATGCCAGCCGAGGGGAGTTTGAGGCAGGCTTCGAGGCAGGTGGTCAGACCAGAGAGCATGCCCTGTTGGTGCGTTCACTTGGCGTCATTCAGCTGGCTGTGGCTGTCAACAAGATGGACCAGGTCAGACCAGCAACACACTGCTGAACACCGGGGGATGACTCGTTATTTGCTCACACTACAGATACACAATATGAGTAATTTGACTTTTAACATAATATTATTGTCACAAATTAGTGAGGAAGGCTTTGATTTTCACAAATTGTGTAGGCAATGCATATCTGCAGGGGCACTGAATTGAAAATAATTTGAAAGCAATCTGTTCCTTGCTTTGTGGCTATTTTTTGGTGAAATGCAGAGCTTTAAGAACATGAGAGTTCACTGAATCAGTCTGTAATTAGTCCTTTAACCACACTTATGCAGGGATTATCCAAGTAATATTCACAAATGTTTCAAGAAGAGCAAAAATATACCATTATAGGTATATATATATATATACCATTTAAGTCACAGATTGAGGACTGTAATAAAATGACCCGTTCTGTTGGTTTTCAGATTTTCTGAAAGTCCCTAAACCTTTCTGTCAAGACAGCAGGAGGCCTGAGGGACCTGCGTGTGTGTGTGTGTGTGTGTGTGTGTGTGTGTGTGTGTGTGACTGAGAGATTGTATTTTTGTTTCCTACAATCACTGGCATGTTGCTAACACATTTCCATATCAAAGCAGTGCTGAAGGGGAAACTTTCTAACTTGGTCTGTGTATTTTTCCTTTATGTGTGTGTGTACACACAGGTAAACTGGCAACAAGAGCGTTTCCAGGAAATCACATCCAAACTTGGCCATTTTCTCAAGCAAGCAGGATTCAAGGTTGGTTAGCACCAAGTCTCTCAACATCTTGACATATGGATATGAAATTGTTTTCAGTAAATCAAACTGTTGATTACTTGATCTCTTTGGCTAAGTAGAAGTATTCCCTGGCTTTCCGTGTTGGGTTTAGTCTGATCCAGTCTTTATCTGTTCTTCCAGGAGTCAGATGTTTTTTACATCCCCACCAGCGGCCTGTCAGGAGAGAACCTCATCACCAGGAGTTCAGTTGCACAACTCACCTCTTGGTACTCAGGACCCAGCCTGCTGGAGCAGATTGGTAATGTACACTGGCATGAATCAAGCTGCCCAAAGCGTTCACTGCTTTTTGACACTCAGACCCAGCAGCATTTTTGCTCTATGTTCGTTATGGATTTCTTGCAACTGTGTAAAGAGATGTAACGAGAGCAGCCTTCCGGTGTTTGTGCATGTTTACTGCACTGCATTAAAAACCCATCTGTTGTCATCTAGTCTATTGTTGAATATTAACAGGCTTTTCTCTTGAAAAAGAAAGAAAAATCACCCATTGCAATGAAAATGCATACGTTTCACTGTAAACTGTACACACCCTGTAGACTTGAGAGAATAGCGGTTGCGGTCATAAAAAAATCTCAAACCACTCCAGCATATTTCACTTCTCTGCTGTACAGTGGGTTTTTTTGTACGTTCCACACTCCACACTGCTTTTGCCTTCCTGGTAGCTCAACAAGAAGTAGCCTATTTAGCCATATCATGCCTGAACTATTAGTGTTTGTGTATATATATATATATATGTGTGTGTGTGTGTGTGTGTGTGTGTGTGTATATGTATATGTGTGTGTGTGTATATGTATGTGTATATATGTGTGTGTGTATATGTATGTGTATATATGTGTGTTTGTATATGTATGTGTATATATGCTGAGCATATGAGCAGAGACGGTAATTATGCTCTTTTTTCCGTTGTAAAAGTCACTACTAGAAGCCATTGTTACCGACTGAATTGTAGCATTTCACAGCTCTTTCACAGCAACCTGTAAAAAGCCCACAGGATGTTGGGGTTAGATAGTCAAAACATTTGTGTGTACTATCACTTCAAAATGACTCATTACAGCACAGAGTAACTTATGGATAAATAGGAGGAAATGATTTATAGTTTCAGTAGAGTTTTGAGAACATACAGTGCCAGTCAAAAGTTTGGACACACCTTCCCATTCACCCAACACCGCCAAGACATCTATTGCATAATTCATCCAGTACCAGAGAAAATGATTCACCGGGCTTCTCATAATATTTACTAGCCTTTCCGGTCCTCATGGTTCTCTTCCTCTTTTCTTTTTTCTTCTGTCTTCTTTTTTTTTCTCTATCTTCTAAAGATGCCTTCAAAGCCCCTCAGAGGTCTGTGGACAAACCTTTCAGACTGTGTGTCTCTGATGTATTCAAAGGTAAAGTCACTGTCACATATTGTTTATGTAATTCTGTGCGTGTCCCTTTTCATTTCTCCCCTTTTCATTTCTCCTTTTTTAATTTAAGAAATTGCTGATGTCGCCATTTTCTCTCCGCAGACCAGGGTTCAGGCTTCTGTGTTACAGGGAAGATCGAGGCTGGTTATATTCAGACAGGAGACAGAATACTGGCTATGCCCCCCAATGAAACATGCACTGTCAAAGGTATGCACTGATGTGTTAGTTTGACACTGTGGCTGGTACTTCAGTTTGCATTTTCATGTGGCACACAGATCATTTTTCTTACAGCAGGAAAAGATGCTCAAAAATTCTCTAAAACCTTGTTTTGAAATTAATTATGAAGACAGTTTAAAATAAATCAAATCCTTCTTGAGAACCAATTTGTAGTGAAATATATCTGCTGCAGCATTATATTCAATCTGTGCCTCCAAACCTGTCACTGTCTATACCAGATATAACTGTTCATGTGCTGACAATAATGCTACTTGGCTTACTTAAACACCCACTACACAGGTGGAAATACTTTAAAAAAGACACCACCATTGTGCTATTTTCAGCATCCAGACAAGACATTTTCCTATAACCAGTAAAGGAAAATCAATTGCAAGAGGAAGATGAGCTGAAGCAAAAGAAAACACACATATACACTTACAATACAACATCAATAAAAACATTTAAATTAAATAAGGGTACAGTTAGTTTTTCTTCTTTAAGTGAAAAACATGTTCATGCTTCAATGACACCTGTGTATGAAATGCCATTTTTGTGAGTGTGGGTGATGAGTGAGTGAGTAAGTGATTGGTGATGAATGCTGCCATCATGTGGCAGCTGGAGGACCTAAACTCTGTCTATCTCCACTACAGGTATCACGCTGCATGACGAGGCTTTGGACTGGGCTGCAGCAGGAGATCATGTCAGCCTGACGGTCACTGGCATGGACATCATCAAGATCAAGTAAACCCTTTTTTGCCACTATTTGGGTTAATATAAGCTATAAGGCTTGTTTAGCTTTAAATATTATTACTGGTGATGTCTGTGTGGTTGGAGTGTGCATATTTGGCTGTATAAGTGACAACTGCTTCCTTGCAGTGTCGGCTGTGTGTTCTGTGATCCCAAGGAGCCTATTCGAGTGTGCACCCGATTCAGAGCCCGGATCCTCCTCTTCAATATCGAGGTCCCCATCACACAAGGTTTCCCAGTAAGTACACACACACACACACACACACACACACACACACACACACACACACACACACACACTCTCTCTCTATCTTACACACACACTTTTTTGTTTTATGTATCTACAAGCTAACAACTCTCTCTGTATCACTGTAAGTGCATATTTGTTCATTGTGGCACTGTGTGTGTGTGTGTGTGTTTGTGTACAGGTATTGTTGCATTACCAGACAGTCAGTGAGCCGGCCACTATTAGGAAACTGATAAGTGTTCTACATAAGAGCAGTGGTGAAGTCCTCAAGAAGAAACCAAAGTGAGTGTTGGGGGAGGCATTATATGGCATTTTATATGATAATATACACATCAGAATTTTATTGAATGTGTATGTGTTCTCCAGTCATGAAGAGTTGGTCTTCAACAACTTTTTAAAGTGTTAAAGTGCTGCTGTACTATAGCGTGCTCATTTTAATTTCTACATCATTAAAAGCGTGTTATGCTTACTTACTGTGTGTCTTGCCTGTTTTTAAGGTGTTTAGGGAAGGGTATGAATGCCATTGTGGAGATCCAGACGCAGAGGCCGGTGTCATTAGAGCTTTACAAAGACTACAAGGAACTCGGCCGCTTCATGCTGCGCTACATAGGCTCCACTATTGCTGCAGGCGTGGTCACTGAGGTGAAGTGTAACTGCTATTGGACAATGTGCTCCAGCTGACGAACGGTTCCATGAGGTGACATTAGCTTGTGGTGCTGTTTTCTCCTTACTTATTAAGTGTCTTCTTCATTTTTCTTCACTGCAGATCAAAGAATGAAGACCATTTCCATCGACTCAGAGCCAGTCAGACCTTGCTCTGGAGACTGCATGCAGCCAGAGACAAAGTGCAATTCCTCAAGAGATGTCACTCATGGACTCAGAGCATGACATCCATCCATCTCTCCATCCAGCTGCTTCACCTGACTGCCCTGATCAACACTAACTGCACAGATACCAACCATGTGGCACGAAACAAGGCTCAAAACGCATCCACCAGTTCTGACATCGTAATGCAGCGAGGCTGAGCAGCCTCCACCTGTTTGCTCTTAATTCTTTGTTTGATCAAGTCAAATCAATACTATAATTAGACTCTGAAAGATGATCCTACCATGCTGATATTTTCTGTGATTAATTCCATTGCACTCAACCTTGAAAGAGTGATGCCTGATTATTTATCTTGAGTGAAAGAAACCTGGCGTAACAAACCAAATCAGTGCAGGTAGTGAAACTGGAGCTGTTTACAAATCAGCCCAGGTGTAAGGACGACATTTCCTTTCTCTTGTATTGATGAGGTGTTTTTAGAAAGAACAAATTCCCATTTCTCCATTATGTAAAATTCAGTCAGTGACGATGAGGATCCAGTTTACATCACTTTTTTTTTTTTTCCATAATAAAGCAGAATTGTCTCCTAATAAAGCTGCTAAACTGAAACTGGTTAACTTAAAATTTAGACAGGAATCAAAGGATAATGTCATGTAGGAGTTGAAGGCATATTACGCAGCTAAGGGGACAAGGCAACAAATACATGTAAATGTTTACTCTAATCAAGGTAGAGTAGTTTTTGAACAAAAAGGGAAATTTAAATGTTCATCTTTCCCTCGATAAGGAGTTGGAATACTCTTTTATGTTATCAAAAGATAAACGACTTGAAATCCTCCCACAAAGGAGATTTTCAGTAAAGCTTCAAAATGCTTTTTGAAGGGCTGATCTGTTTTTTTTCTTTTTCCCTAGCAAAGAAAGAGACTGAAGGAGCTGTATTTCTGTTTCTCCATGTGTAAAATCAGAAATGTTGGTGCAAGTGAGGTGGTGTGAAGCAAGATGATGCAAAATGAACATGACATCAACAACCTGTGGTTCGAGTTTTGATTGCAAAATTCTGGAAAACAAACCGGGTTTTTCTTTTTCCATCTGTCGAAATGCATATGGAAGTGAAAATATAGAGGTGATGATTTCCTGCTGGAGTGGAAAGCACCACAAAAAACAGATCTTATTGATACCGTCACCGAGAGTCTAAAGAAGGAGTTTGATTTGCATGCTAAAATGTTTCAGAATTAAAAAAAAAAAAAAAAAAGTCACAAACTCGTCTAAAAGCAATCTCGTATAACTGGAGGGAGGCGATCTAGTTGTAGACTCTGTGGTGATACATGTTTAATTGGGAGTGGCCCCAGTTGCTCAGCACTTCCAGTATCACAGTACAAACTGCTTTGTAAGTGTTTAGAGGCTGGATAAACAGAGAGAAACAGAAAGGAAACATTACAGTTTAAGTGGTGTGAGAGAAAGACAGGGAAAAATCAGAGGAGATTATAATTTAATGACTAGTCAATGGAAAGAGCGAAGGGGAATGAATGCTAAGTCAGGCTCATGCTTGATTTTTAAGTGGCTCATGAGAATTCAGGAGTTATCACAAAGTGAACCCGCCTGTCTGCAAAAACTCCACCAAGGTGTAACTGTGACACACAGGGGGAGGACATGACAAAAATTAGGCAGTAGAGCAGTAAATAAAAAGATTTATTGCATTCACGCACAGGTTTATATGATGACTGACACCATGTTTGCATTTTGTGGAAGTTTCCGGGGTGGGATAAATTTTTGCTGTTAGTCACCTACATAAATGTGCAAAGCCATTGTCAGATTATGTCTCTGATTAACAACGAGCAATCTTTAGTGAGTGTGCATACATTAAAAGTGTGGTAAAGGTTAGATATTCACAGAATGGACAGAATTACAGAAACAGCATACAATAAAATACAGTAGCCCTGCAATACATGCTGTTGTGTTGATCCGACTGTTAGAGTGTAGTTTATGTTAGGGTTCATGTGTTTTCTTGCACTTAGTTTTGCTCTGTAGCATTATGATTTGCATATGTTGTTAGGATTTTTAATTTCTTACTTTTCAGCATTACTGTACATGATTTGGCATATTTTGTGAGTAATGCACTAGCAATGACTATTTGGTCTCATTTTATCTTCTGTCTGGTTATGTTATCTGACAGTCAACACAGATGCACTCCCAATTTATATTCAACTTAGTATGACTCACTTGTACAGCTACCTTTTTATAACTTCCTTTACCAGAGTTGCTGTCTGGTGTGCTGCGCATCAGCCACAAACACTGCAAAGTTATATGATGTAACAGGAGCAAAGGTCTCATAAATAATGACATATTCCAGTCAAAGGGAAACTGTATTATCAGAGAACAATGGTGGGACTGAGTGGGCCTTCACAGACACTGACCTGAGGAAATTAATGGAATATTTGCTAGTTGATATTAATGACGTTCATGCAAGTGTCCTGATACAGTCCACTCAAAAGGCCTCATGAAGAGCAATTTCTACAGTACAGAAAGATTGTTTAGTTCACCCAGCTACCACAGGATGGCAGTGTTCAGTTTGTTGCAAGATCACCACTCATTTCCAGTTAATAACTTAAAAGCTGCACACATGCTTTCTTTTTATTCACAGCACTGACAGATCAGTTTATACCTTATTCAGTATTGTATTGCATGAGAGCATATTTAAAAATGCAGTCACATCCAGTGTGTGTCTGAGGTGTCTACAGACCTCTGAAAGGGGGAACAATACAGAACAAAGAAAGAGCCGTTGTTAATACTATGTCTGGTGGCCCATACTGTGATGATGAATCACTTTCTCTGTAAATGGATGAGTAATACACTGGCTTCCTCTTCAGATGCTGCCCTGTCTGAATCAGTACTTTCTAAAACTGGCAGTCACATGTACACAAACCTGAAACAAACACTTAGGCACTATTAACTTCTCAGTATGTCTATTTGAGAACAGTATGTAGCCTTAGAAAGCTAAGTTCTTGCCTTCCACTGTAGCCTAGCCTTGTGCTCATAGTGAATGCATATAATATAAAATATGAGGGTTAGACCTGTGATGTTCAGTGCATTGGTGGGATAGGCCCCAGTCCATCTGTGACCATAAAAGGGTTAATCTTTTACATTTAAATGGCTAACAGTCTTCAACTAATCACACTGAGCCTTGGGTGGAGGAGACAGAGTGAAGATGCCAATCTAACAGGGCTGGTGGTCTACCTAACTGTTGAAAAACAATCTCACCTCAGGTCCATTTGGTAGCTGCTCTCAAGCTTATGGTGATCATGTCACATGATCTTCATCAGTAGATGGAGTTGGCCCCAGTTGTCATGAAATTGTTTAAGCACAATCTTACTTTTTGTTAACTATGTTTCCAAGGTCAAGAACGACCTTTGAAGATGAACTTTTAAGCCAACATGACGTAGATATCTAAGTTTTTGCACATCTTATCTGTCTCAATTAAAAACAGGAAATAACTGAAAATACGTTTGAAATACATGTAAGTTCCTGCTCTTTTTTTACACGTGGTGGATCTAAGCCATCAAAACAAGTTATCATACCTTTTTAATAGTTGCTCATTTGTCTACGGCATTGAGGGGAATAATAAAGGTATAATTAATTTATACACCTGCTTTGGAAACTATCATATAATGATCACTTCTGTGAGAACTCAGGTGTTCTGCTGGGAGAATAATTAGTCAACTTACTGCTGCACAGCACGGTGCAGTGTATTGTGAAATATGCAGTGGGAGGTGTAGTTGTACCAGGGTCAGTTTCAATTCTCTTTGAGGTTTGAAACACCGCTTGCTCCAGTCTCCTGTCATTTTCTTAGTTTGTTGTATTTGTTTGGTAGCACTAAGTTTTACAGTCATGTCGAAAAGCTTGGAGCAGCGCTCATACCTGGTTCTGGAGAACTACATCGGAGGAAAGTTCATCCCTTGTCGGAGTCACATCGACTCCTACGACCCGTCCACTGGAGAGGTTTACTGCAAAGTACCAGACAGTGGCGAGGAGGAGGTGGGACATCCCAATAATACCTTAGGATTGTTTTTATTATACAGCACTATGCATCTTGTACTTTCTCTGCAACAACCTTTTTGTATTGACATTGAACTTTCCTTTGCTGCAAAAGGCCTGTAGTAATACCTCTATAAAGCTTATAATTTCAAGTTTTTGTTGAGGCTTTTAGATGTGTAGCTCAGTGGTATTTTTTGAGATCATATATTTGTAGGGATAGATGAGGTCTACTGGTGTATTTGCCCTGTGTTTGGCAAATAAGTCTTGAGCCATGCTGAAGTCTGTGTGACTCATTTCTGCAGCTGTCTTTGTGTCAGATTGCAATGCTGTTTTTGTCCACAACTGTACTCTCATAAACTTTACAAAGGTAGTCTTTATTGCAGGGATTTGGTGCTGGATTGCATTTTGCCATAAGAGCTATTACCGGCAGGTTTTATTTTGGATGAAGTACTTGAAATTGGCCAAGGAAAGGACGAGAAAAGTGAATTCTAATGTGTCACATCTGTTTCAGAAAGCTTATACTATGACAGAGAAGTACCTTTGCTCTTTACAGAGTCAACAGTCAAGTAATCATTAAACACACTGAACACACATATTGATACACTTTAAAGGACAAGTTCACAAATTTTCAAGTCTGTCTAAAAACACTAGTCAGATGCCCAAATTAACATTGACACATTTTTCATGCTCCGATCATTCCTCCTGTTTATTGGGGAGAATGGGGTAACATGAGTCACTTTTTACATTTGATGATTTTTCTCAAAAATATAAGTGTATTTATTTCAAATTATAGTTACTATATATACCTCAGGTTGTTGTATACCCATGGAAATTAAAACAAGTTATCTTATTATTATGGTTTTAGAACAATGACCCATCAAAAAAAGTTAGTCCTATGTCACAACTTGCCCCAAGGTAGGGATAAAATGAGTGTGGGGATGGGGTAAATTGAGTGCTCTAGGCATAAATAGTGCCACTGCTAAATACTGATATAAAAATGACAAAAATTAGGTATTTATTCATCAACATTGACTTGTAACAATGATCAAACATTACCATGAACAGTGTCTCTAGTCTCTAAAATATCAGAAAATAATACTTAAATACTCAGGTTACTCTGTACATATTACTTTTGGGGGTAAACCGAGCCATTGACTCAACTTTCCCCAACATTACTGGCACATTTTACCCCACAATCTCCATTTTGACAAAACTGTTTCACACTGGCTCAGATCCACAATTATGCTAGGTTTAAGACCTTGTTTATTAGTTTACACTGACTTAGATTAAAATGTTATAATGTCTAAAACTTATCTATTTTAATTAAGATACATGACTGATACTTTTAGTAACATGATGAATTCACTTGGCATGACAAAAAAATTTCTTTTACTCTGGTTTGTTAACCATTCTCTCCATGTACTTGAGTCCAAGATGCATTCAATAATGTGAACTGTACTTCCGTAATTTGATTACATGATCACATGATTACTTTTGTTCATGGTTACCTAGATACAGGGGTGGCTCATTTTATCTGCTGGCTTGACTTACCCCGTTGCCCCCTACAGGCCATTAAGAGACTCCTTCATAATGCACTACAAATGTAGCCTGAGTGACAGGGGACAAAATCCACAATCCTTGTTTGTGCAAAAAGATATTTGGATGTTTATCTGAAGCTAATATGAGGCCTGATCATCAGTTTGGCAACTACTGATGTCTGAAAGACATGCAGAACAATGTGCTAATCTCTCAGTGCATGACTGTCTGCAGGTGGAGGCAGCAGTGGCAGCAGCGAAAGAAGCCTTCCCTGGCTGGTCTGCTCGCAGCCCAGAGCAGCGAGCGCAGGTTCTCAACAAGTTAGCCGACCTGATCGAAGCCCACCTGGAGGAGTTTGCCCAGGCTGAGTCTAGAGACCAAGGTGTCTTAAACTGTTTTGTATCAACCCACCAGTCAGTCAGCTAATCAGTTACTTAGCAACAGTGGATCAAACTGACTTCTTTTCAATGTCACCAAGAGGTGTTAGTTTATCTTAAACATGTCCAAGTCCTTGAATTTAATATTATTTGGCACCAACATTTTAAAACCCTTATATGCAGTTTCTGTTTAGGTGTTTAAGTAGTAACTGATGACTGATAACGTTATTGAAGCAGAATAGGGGTTTCTGGCACAACTTCAGCTACTTCCAAGGTGCACAGAGAAGGGAAAATGTCTAAACAGGTCAAAACTCCAGCAACACTTGTAGTATACAGAACAACTTTTAATGTTAGACCAACACGTTTCGGCTTGTGGTCATCAGGGTCATCATGAGACACTACAAACAACATTTAAATAGGGTAGGTATGAAGCAGAAAAAAACTCAAAAAGGTAAAAAAAATATATATATAACCATATACCCTATCATGTAAATCCAGACACATATCAGCCAATGCGGAACCTACAACAGATGGTTTGGGTATATGGTCATGTGGCTTCAGGCCTAAGGGGGGGGGGGGGGGGGGGGTGTAATGTCCAATAAGGGACATGGGTGACACCATATTTAGTCCATTAAATGGAGAGATGCAACTAATGGGTGGTACTTGAGTTTGTACAGAAGAGGCCTTAATTCAAAATGTGCCTAGAAAAAGGAATTCCTGTAGTTTGACCATTTCTTTTTCACATCTGTATCGTTAATGTCATGGCATTTCTATCAAGAACATTTGCATAATGTTACAGCAGCAACATACACATACCAGCGAGGATCAAGGAGCAGAACGGGCCAACATTTAATAACAAAGCTAGCTGAGATAGTGCTGCAGGTCGAAGTTTCACAAAAAGCAACATGAAAAAACAGTTACCACCATCCAACCTACGTCTGTCATTATTTAGTTGGCTTAACATTCACACAGTTTCTCTTGACTGTCCCTCAATAGACCAACATTAGTCCAACATCGCTAGCCATATTAGTCATGCAACATGCTAACGCCAGGTTCAACAGGCTAATCTGCTAAATAAACAGTAAGACAGCTAAAATATGGCAAAAGTTACAGCGTCCAAGTTGAGGTTGGGTCACGGACAGCCGGTATCGATCCATCATACACACAGTTTTCCAGTTTACATTTCCATCAAAAATAAAGTGAATCCAGTGGGTCTTCACTTCCTCAGATGATAGGGGGGCATTCTTGCAGCAAACAACAGAACTTTGATTCAGTTCAAAATTTGATTCAGTATGTTTACACTGGGCAGGGACTGTCAAGCCTGCTGAAGGGCTGGAGGGGGGTCTATTTTCAACAGAATATATGATATATGATGTCATAAAGGGAGCCAAATTTTAAACGGTGTTTTTGCACACACATTTATTGAAAGATGGAGCAGGAGAAAAAGGTTTTGTGGGTCTCTAGACACACCAGGGACACATATCTATGTTGAAAAGACATGAAAAAGTGCATTTTCCACAATATGTGACCTTTAAATGATGAATATCTAATATCAAAAACGTCCCAGGAGTGTTTGAGCAATTGATGTATTATTCAGCTCTTTTGATCAGTTATATGTATTTGATGCAACATTACAGGTAAAACAGTAACGTTTGCACGGACTGTGGATATTCCCCGCTCTGCGTACAACTTCCGCTTCTTTGCATCATCCGTGCTCCACCACACCACCGAATGCAGCCAGATGGACCACATGGGCTGCCTCAACTACACTGTCCGCTGCCCTGTGGGAGTGGGTGAGAGCTCCATGTATTCACATTAAAACCTGTAAAGGATATAATTGTGCTATATGTGTTCTTAAATTGTGTTGTTGTGTTGTGTGTGTAGCTGGTCTGATCAGCCCCTGGAATCTCCCCCTGTACCTGCTGACCTGGAAGATTGCACCTGCGATTGCTGCAGGCAACACTGTGGTGGCCAAGCCCAGTGAGATGACCTCTGTGACTGCCTGGATGATGTGCAAGTTGATGCAGCAGGCTGGTAGGACTACAACAGCTATGCAAAAGAAACACAAGATTATACACATAGAAGTTAGAGAGATATTCTCATGAATTATTTGAAAAACCATAAAGGGAGTTTATGGTTTACAGAATTACTATTTAAAAAATCTCTCTCTCCCTCTCCAGGTGTTCCTCCAGGAGTAGTCAACATCATATTTGGGACTGGCCCGCGAGCAGGGAACGCCCTGGTTGGCCATCCTGACGTCCCATTGATCTCCTTCACGGGTTCCACGGCAACTGCCCAGCGCATCACAGAACGGGCTGCCCCCTACTGTAAGAAGCTCTCATTGGAGCTGGGAGGAAAAAACCCTGCCATTATTTTTGCTGATGCAGACCTGGACCAGTGCATTGAGACCACTGTTCGCTCCAGCTTCTCCAACCAGGTAAGAAAAGAGTGTAAGTGTTGAATGGATGCTATCTGTGTGAAGAACAGTGATAAGGGTGCAGTTAAATTATTTGTCCACATGAGGGCAATCAAAACCCATATTTTGTTTTGAGGTAGGTGCCTGGGAAGAACTTTCTGAACCCTGTGCTTCAATGAAAATCCTTCTTTCTTCTTCTTCTTAGGGAGAAATCTGCTTGTGCACCAGTAGGATTTATGTAGAAAGGAGTATTTACTCCAAGTTCCTGGAGAGGTTTGTGGCAGCAGCTAAGAAGTGGAAGACCGGTTTGCCCTCTGACCCCAGCAACAACAACGGAGCACTCATCAGCAAAGAACACCTGGAGAAGGTGGTGACTTAAATTGTCAAAAACAACTTTTAGAAAGATGTGTTTTTTTCTTAACTCATATTTATTAGCCTCTCTGTCTTCATGTATAGGTTCGTAGCTTTGTAGCACTCGCCAAATCCGAAGGTGGCATCATCCACTGTGGTGAAGGGGTTGACCAGCTGGACCTCCCAGAGCGCAACAGCAAAGGCTACTTCATGCCGACCACCATCATCTCAGGCATATCTGACAGCTCCCGAGTAATGCAGGAGGAGATCTTTGGCCCTGTCACCTGCGTCAGCCCCTTTGACACAGAAGATGAAGCTGTTTCCAAGGGCAATGGGGTGCGCTATGGTCTGGCAGCCACTGTGTGGTCGCGGGACGTTGGGAAGGTTCACCGGGTGGCCAAGCGGTTACAGACAGGTCTGGTGTGGACCAACTGCTGGCTGGTGAGAGATCTGAAACTGCCCTTTGGAGGGATGAAGAACTCTGGTGTTGGGAGGGAGGGAGGGAAGGATTCCTACCACTTTTTCACAGAGGTGAAGAGTATCACCATCAAACACTAAAAGGAAAGGAAGATGACAGGAGAAGCATGTGTTGGATGAATAGAGGAACATTTTCTGTTAGAAGTAGGTGCACACATTTGGAGAAGGTTTATCTTGACATTCAACAACCTCCGTCATCAACATTTTTCAACAACTAATTTCTCCTCCCATCCCCTCAAATTACTGGAGCCCTTAATTAGGTCACATTTGTAGAATACAAAGGTCAGAGAAAGTCACACTGGAGCAATACAGATAAGAAAACTAGCAAAGATCCAATATAAATGTCTAGTAAAGAGGAAATAATGCACAATGCGAAATGCTGTAACATTAATACCTTTGCTGAATATTTTGTACAATCATCTTCTACTGTTGAAGCCAAAACACATGAAGCAATAATTGTGTGAGAGTTTCTCTTAAAACTAGAATGAGTACAGACCAGACAAAGTAAAACCAGACAAGATACAAGCGTATTTACGAGAGGAAGTCAAGAGTGCAATTTATCAGCTTAATCCAACATCCCTCATACATGTATACTGCGGGTTTGTGTCCTGTATGATAGTAAGAAGTAAAATAATTCTGAAAAGAAACAGTGATAATATTATTTTAAAAAGTGTCCTGTGAGGGAGGTAAATACAAAGAGATCTGATGTGTGCCTCAGGCTAACCAAAACCAAGAACCAAAGCATTGTAGGTGAGTTTCATTAGAAAAGCGTGACTGTGCTGGAATTTGTTCAGTTGTTTTTCAACACATACAAGCGTTGTCCCAAATTAAAGCACCTTACATAAATGCCACATGTAGTTCAGTGTGTTTTTATGTTTACTGCAGAGTCTGAGTTATGTCATTGTTGTCTGTGGAATGCAGAAACTCATGACAGTATCTGACACGATGTCAGTAAAAGGTTTGGTATGTTGGCTCTGTAGGCTTGTACAAGCAAAACAGGTCCACTGACAGATTTATTTATTTTTTGACAATGAAGAAGTCAAAGTTTTACATTTTTATCAGCACACTTTGTACTTTTCACGTGTCACGGTTGTATACTTGGTCAAAGTCTGCTCTGTTATAGAATTTTCTGCGTCACGCAAACTCAGATGTACTCAGAAGTAACTGTTCTACAGTTCATTGATTTGTTTATATGTCTGACTTGCTGACGTAAGGAAGGTGATGCCAAACTGTCCTTTGTGGTAGATGGACAAAATGTTTGCAGAGAGAATCAGGAATGTCAGCAAGCTGAGTGAACTGGATGACTGTCTGATGGGAGACAAATTTTAAATGTGAAATATAACATCTCCCTTGTCAAATATTATATCTCACATGGGAATGTCAGAAAACTCAGTTTGCCCGTATTATGATTTTATTCACAAAAGTTGTGTCCAATGTGAAATTTATGTTATGACATCACAAATACATCACAAATTTCACACGTGAAAGATCCTAAAAATATGTCCCCATATCACGTAAAATAGTGTTTCACCTGATTAATTAACACATGCTTTTCTGTAAAATGGTGGTGATGTAGTTGACAAAACAGTCTTACAGTTAAGTCAATTTAGTAGCTGTTGTGGAGCTTTTGATCATATTACACAATCTTCTTAAGGAGATGGAGCCTGCCCAGTTGTTGTCAAATTGTTCAATGTTCAAGTTTCCGTTTTACAGAGCACTTCGGGGAGTTTCCGTCTGTGTTGGTTTAGAAGTTGAGATCAAAAGTGGTGAAAGAATTGAAAAAAGAAGATTGTGTGATATGACTGAAAGCTCCAGAATAACTACTAAATCAACCTTGTAGTGAAGACATACCAAATTTAAAAAAAAAAAAAAAACATTGTTAAGAAAATATGCACATCATCATAAATGTATGATTCTCTAGAGTATGGCAGGTAACTTCAACTTCAACTGACCTCACATCCGGTTCTTGCTGAGTGGTGAAATAATCTTTCAAGTAGTCATCCTCAGCAGCTTGCTTCATCATCCTTTGATCACATTTTTCTTGCATTTGCCAGCACCCTCTTCACCCCTCAATCACACATTTCCTTTCCTTGCTAAACATCTGATCATGACTTAATGCAGTGTGTGATGAGACTGACACAGGCAGAGCACCATGCATGCTGATGAGTATGTGTACATGTTGCACTCCGCATCATTCAGCAGTTGTGCCAGTCGAGGGAAAAGAGGGCAGACGGGGGAAGCGCCCTATCTGTAATGCGAACGTGTAAAATCACGTCCACTGGTGATGTGGATGTGCCATTTACCACAGAGCCAGTGTGTGGGTCCCACCCTCTTGTGTTTTGGCTAGGGAAGGGGTATTGTGCTATGTCACACTGCATGATTGCATTCACACATGCGCACTCCTCTGCCTTCCAAGAGCATAGCGTGTGATGAAATGGATACCACCCAAAAGACAGGTTACAAGGTCTAAAGCAACGTGTTTAGTTGCACTACCACCACTCACATACACACACACACCAAGTCGTAATCTTAGAAACAGAATGGGAACAAAGCAAGTCAGCAAGTATTTCATTTTCCTTCATTTCCTCCCTTTTTTCTTGATTTATCTTTCATCTCCTCCCTCTTTGTGGATGTTTCATTCACAAGGAAAAGGCTTATTGAAGTAGGTCTCACCCTGCAGTACGTGACTTTGAGGACACTGCCAGTGGCGTTAGCCAAAGCAAGCATTTCACTTTCACCCCACTTATCGGGCACAGGGAGAAATGAAAATAGAGCATCCTTCCATTTTATAACCAAGAGGAAACTGGAATATCTAGAATACATAAAGTATCTGTTTTCATTGCTGGCTACGGGGATGTGATAGGCCTCCTGCAGAGGGTGTACTCATTGATATGTATGTGGAGAGAACAGTCAGAGCCAACAGCCGTTTTCTCTCTGGTTTTGGGCCAAAACCGAATGCAATAAGTCTGTGAAATGTTATCTTTTTTATGTGTTTCAATTATAAATTTACAAAGGGAATATCAGATTTTATATTTGGAAAAGGGTGTATGCATGTGTGTGAGGCAGATAGAGATAGAGAAAGACAGAGAAAGATTCTTTTGAAGCAAACTGAAATTTAAAGAACTGAATTTGACAGACAGAAAGTGAAAGATCCGATCCTGACATGACCTTGTGTCCTAGATTCTGTAGTTTAAGAGCTATGTTTACATTTATTGCTTAAACCAACACACCATTGTCTGGTATAACATCTGAAATCAGTGCTCAAATTACAGACTGTACGCCTATTCATTGAGTCAAAAGATGTTTTCTTGGTGGCCTGTGGCATTTGCCTCTTTTAGCTGTTTAAATTCTCCCCTTCTCTCTTTGAATGTCAGGTGTCACACATGGTAAGCTTGCTCTTTCTCACATCCTGCCTCTTCTTCTCTCACCGTGCTCCCGTCTCTCAAGGCCTTCTGTCACATTAGGGCTCAGGGAATTTTCCAGAGCTGGCGGCCTGGGGTTTTTGTGGTAGATAAGCCCCGGGATGAATCCTGAGTCCTGAGAAAAGGCTGAGTTCAAGCAGGTTAAACAAACTCAGCCAAGAAACCCCGTGTGTATGTGGAGAAAGGGCGAGAGAAAGAAAAAGAGAGAGAGAGTTATTTGGAAACAGAAAGCCAAATGTTTGCAGCTGCATGTCAATGAGTGCACTATATTTATCAGTCTGAAAAGACAAAATGACAGCTTCAAAATGAAGCCTAAACAACATGACTGTAAAAGTTGAGTAGCAAGTCAGTATTCACAATTATGTGCATTCTCATTCATGTTTTGTTTTTTTTTTTGATAATAATGAAATTTGTTTTGCCTTTCAATTGACTGCAGAGATTACACTGGTTGCAGTCATTGTGTGGGCTGTAAAACTAAAACAGTGACCTTAATGGTGCTAAAACTCTATGTAAAGCTGAATGGGATCTTAAGATTGGATGATAATTGTAAGTTTGTCACTACAAGCAACACCTTTTCTATTGCATTATTTCATGGACAGACAGAGATTCTGACTTGTTTTAGTTATGAGCCAAACTCACCTGTATCTGCTCATAAGGTCTGAAATACCTGTAATTTATGAGTGTTGTCCTCAATTCCAGTACTTAGCTTATCTAGCAAAGTTACACACTTATTTTGTCTTTTTGCCTTTCTTTGTCGGAGTTAATTTCCTTACTGATAGGAACTTTTGTCCTGCTAATGTAACAGGCTAATAAGATAATGAACAACACTGCCACACTGTACTTGCCAGAATGTGGTGGCCTAGATCTTTTCTTCCGGACAAATCGACTGAATCATGTGTTTATCCTGAGTATAAATCAATTACAGCAATTATGCTTCACACCATCTGGACTGTGTATTTGTCAATAATGCAATAGAGAACCAAAGTTACACATCACCTCTGGGCAGATATCCACAGTGTTTTTACCCATTTTGTGTGTGTAAATACATCATCATGTCATTGATTGCTTTGAAAAATAAAGATATGATATAGGGTCATAGCCACAACTGCTATAAGTGATGAAATCAGACCATTTATTTGTTGCTGTTATTTTTAGCACAGGTACAACCAGGATTATATTTCATGACTCAGTGACCTCACTGGCAGATTTGACATCGCATGTAAGCCAAAGACTCATGCTTCCACACTTCAAACAATTAGAGTGAGGCAGTCCACTTCCTGTTGTAGGCTGATGCTCCTCAGTCCTGCATGTTTCGTGCCAAATTATACCAGTGTGGACAAACAGAGTAAAGAGCAAAGGGATGATGATTTTGTTTGGTGTAAAATTGGAGCACAGTGCAAACGTGTCAGGAAGCCCTGGGTCATAAAATCATGACAACAATGTGCAAAGTTTTGGGTCTTGTATTGCATTTGAAATGTTGCCAGTCCCCTTTTACTATGGCATATTTCGGCTTCAGGAAGTTATTGAAAAATAAGCAGGAAACTAAAAGATTGTCACTGATCCAGGCTGTTGTGAGGGTAAAAATATGTAGCACATTGTTTAAATATTGCCATACGGAGCATACTCTTAGGCATTGCCTTTCAGGTCCTCAGGCAGCAATGATTCATGCTGGAATAAATAGTTCCTCTATCTTGAAGTGATTCCTCGCTTATTATCTTTCTAATATTTTGCCGTTAGGAATTCTCCATAGCCATTTAGTATGAGCTAGTTAGTAACTCATTCTCTCACTAGCATAATACAGGAACAGGTACAGGAAGCTCTGAGCGTATTAAACTGTCCTCTGATGTTGCTGGGGTTGGGTTGGTATATATTTTGGTTCCACGAAAAACTAATGTACCACTGATCAAGGATGACTTTCTCATAGTTCTTTGCTTGTTGTTTGTTTACAGCACTGTCACCGTGCTGAAGCTGTTCCCATCGTTTGCATAGCATCATGTAACGGATGCAAGAGGACACAAAAGCTTGGGGTCAGCCGCTGCAGAGCAAACAATATAGAGAAACCAGGTCAGCACTGAAATCTTAGATGTTTACACGAGGGCGTTTATTGATATAAAGCTCAGTCTGAAATACTAGGAGAGTCCAGAAAAAGAAGGGACACAAAAGAGTTTATGTGATATAGGAGCATTTTGAAAATCCTTTACTGACTAATAGTAAGATGACTGTTGTTGCTTTGGGTGTGAATATATTTAACATACAGATTGTTGACATGCCTGACCTGTAAACCTATTTGTTGAACATTAGCTGTAGGTATTGTAGTTAATCTGGGAGGCGCCACTAAGGACTGTCAAAGTGTCATTATAAGTGATACACTTATCAGAATCAGAATCAGGTTTATTACCATGCAGGTTTGCACAAGGAACTTACCTTGGTGTTGTGGTGCAAAACAGTCAAAGACATACACACAATTAAGTAGTTTTAAATAATATAAAAACAAATTAAAGGGTATATATTCTAAGTGAGAAGAGCAGCCACATTTTTAAATCCCAACCTATGAGATGTTCTGCTGATCTGAAGAAAACCAAAAACAAACAAATAAAAAACAACTTTTTATAGGGACCAATATAATATTTAGTACAGCCTTCTGAAAAATGATAGAGATCTTTGTCAGATTTGTTCAGGTTGTTTGTCTACACACGCAGCCCTCCAGCTGAAGGACATGCACAGTGTAGGCAGCAAAATGAAAGGTCATCGTGCCTCCCAAACAGCTCTCAGTTGGCAGCGGGGAACAAAATACTGAACATGTTGTCATTAAATGTAGGCCGCATTGCAGGTAATCACTCATCTGGAGTGCAACTATGTGAGTGTGTGCTTAGTGTGGGACAGTCTGACCTAGATTACTTATATTCAATTTTTGACATAATGATGGATGTCTTTTACATAATCTATATATGCCTTGCTCTTCAATATGGTTTAAAGGAAAGCTCATAATTTTTCACATCTGTCTTAAAACAATAGTCAGGTACAAAAAAATCAGGTGCACAGTCCTCATTTTGTGCAAAATGTATACCAAAACAGAAGTTAATATTAGTCAAATAACCCTCTTCCAAAGTCTCTTAGTGTCCTCTTTGTGTTTCCATGCTGAGCTGTGGTGGATAAATAGTATCAAAAGGAGGGAATTTTGAATTAAAAAAGACTTTTATGTTGGAAGATACTCACTTGGTTTGGCAAACTCAGACATCTAAAGCTTCATATTAACTTTAGATAAAACTGTAGACTACATTTTTGCGTAGAATGTCCCCCATCACTTGCATTTGAAGCTTAGTGGCCTGAGGAATTAACATGTTTTAAGACAGAAAAAAAAAACTATTGAAAATCTATTGAAAAGAACCTATCCTTTTAACTATTATACATGTTGTTTAAAGGATATAAATGACCTGTTACATTGTATGATAGTATTTTTGGTTTGTTTCATAGCTGTGCTTGAATGGGTCACATAGACTTATCAAAGCCTTTTGAACCCTGCAAATAATAATAGCCTCTTCTGTTCATGGTCTCCTTTTCATGCTCTGTATTAATCAGTGTGACTCATCTTTGCATTTCAAATCTAGTTGAATCTGTTCATTGCTCAGATCATAACCCTGGGTGGCTGATTGGCCTAGATTTATTGAGCCTTAATTAAAGAGTTTGAATAGGAGCAGACAAATGACCTTTCAGTTGAGTGTATTCGATTCAGAAGTGTCTTCACTGGGAGTCATTTAATCTTCAAAGGTGAATAGATGTTAGAGAGTTGCTGGTTAATGAAGCATAATTAGATTTTGAAAAAAATACTTTTTTTTTAAAACTGATTTGCAGATGTTTTGAGATTTGGATTTCTCTTTTTTAGATCTTAATAAGTATGTAAATTGAATAAGCCAAGTTATAACTTAAGTGTTTACTAAGTGGAGATGAACGCATCACTGTTAAAACAGTTTGCACCACACAAACAAACAAGTCGTTGCATGTAGATTAGTTGTTACTAAATATTTACAGCTAAACTAGCTATTGTAACTGTTGTATAAAGTAGTGTGAAATCATATCATTGTATCGTATTGTATCTCAATTTTAAATATTATATATATGTAAGTGTCAGATGTACATTCATGATATTAGAATCAGTGTAGTGTGTGATTGTGACTGACAGTGTATAGTTTATGATCCCTCTGGTATCATTCATTACTTTCTATGGGATATTTCATAAGATTTATAATTAGCTATATTTATTTTATGTAATTTGAGCATGACATAAAAACATAAAAAAATATTAGAAATCAATTAACGATATGTTATTATTATATTTTTTAAATTTTTGTTAGCTAGTTTCACTGTTGTTGTTGTTTTCTCTCTCTTCTTCTTTTTTTGCTTTGTTGTAATCATGCTCAGATGGTAGAGAAAAGTCCACAGGTAGGTTACACAGTGTAATCATGATGAGAAAAGATGTACATTAAAAAATTAAAATATAAAAATTCCCTTTGACAAAAAAAGTTATATAAACAAATACATATTGCATACAGCAGTGGTTTTGTAGAATCAAGGTCTCTGAGTATGTGCACGCATGTGAGCAAGTGCACACACAAATGTACGTATCGGCCACCTGACAAAAACTGTCCTTGCCAATGTTGAAACCTAACGTGAGCCTTTAATTTAATATATCACTTGGCCCCTTAAATCTGTTATTTTTGGCTTGTTATGCTACGCTTGATTAAACGGTGCTGCAGATGTTTCCTACCAACTGACACATGAGTCTTTAAGTCTTTACTATTTAAGACATCTATTAAGTTTTAATGTTGCAACCCAATTTAGTAAAACTAGCTAGTAGTTGCTAATAATTTAGGAAGAACTTTACGCAACTCAAGTGCAACCCAATACTGATCCAAACCATTATTTTTCATGTCTTACAAACCAGGCAGCAGATCTCGCACACAAAAACGTCATGACCAGAAAAGACATTTATCCTTACAATGTCACAAGCTGTGCTGCTCTGCTGCATTCTTTAAAAATATACCTCATGGCGTTAGTGTCTCACTGGAAAAGGCTCATGAAGCTTGATTTCATTTTCCACGTGGGGGGGCGGAGGATGACACCAAATCCTCCTCTGAATGTAAAACATAACGAAGCCAACATGTCATGGTGGAACATTGTGCCGGGCCTGTCGCCTCCAGCATGGCTGCCTCACAAAGGCCATCAGAGCTCCGCTGAGACTGCACAGAGACAAGGCCTGTCTGTCAGTGCGTGGGTGCATGTGTGTGTGTGTGTGTGTGCACAAGGGGGGAGAGGGGAGAGAAGAAGAGAGATGGAGACAGAAAGAGAGAGGGAGAGCTGCCTACTTAATGCTGACTAGTCAGTTTCTGGCTGTAAGACCAGATGGCCCAGTTTGGCCTCTGATTACTCAGGACATTGTCCAGGTGAGCATTTGTCTGCACAAACACATATGCACAGAAATATGCATATACACAGGAGAATACACAACCTAATGTCTCTCAAACAATTCAGTTTATAGCCTGAGCTGATTGCCAGTCCTCCCACTCTTCGGGTTAGTGTATGAAAAGAAAACTGTTTTGGGAGAATGGAAAAATGTCAGAAAAAGAAACTTTGTAGAAAAAAAGGGATAAAGAGCTGCACACACTGGAAGCTGGATTTGCAGATGTGCTTATATGGGGGTTGTAAGTGACAGATTTACTTTAGCACATGTAATTAGCATTTATAAGCAGGATATAGACACTTATTTACAATTCACGATTTATTGCTTATAACCCACTATTGAAAGAATATACAGTATTTGGACATTTTAAAGTGTTTATTTATATATTTGTGAATAAATCCAACCTTTCCCATGAAGCATCCATACATGGTGTATAAGCAGTTAATGAATGATAGGTACAATCATGTTAAATTATATAAAATTACACACATGAACAAATCCTTACAGTGTTTGTTACCTGTAAAATAAAGTGCTATCTAACAGGGGTTTGCAAAGATCAAAATAAAAAGTTCTCCAGCGAACCAACCTACATTTGCTCTTCATGTCTTTTCCTATCTCAGGTATAGTAGCTCTTATCTGTCTGTCTCCCATTAACCCCCCTCTTCCTCCCTTTACAACATCTGTCTCTCTTTTTTTTTTTTACATACCTCCCCTGCTTGAACGTACGTCTCTTCACCCCACTCGTCTTTTGTTGTTAAGGCTTGTACCTTTTCCTGCCATTTTATTGGTTTGCTTGTGACACACCACCACTGGGAACGCAGCCACAAAAGATCAAACACACGCCTATAACTACACAAGAAGCGGCTGACCCTTCCTGGCACTTGACAAATACGGCGCCATGTGACCTCTCTGTCTGTTTACATTAGCTTCCTGTCCATGATCAACAGTCAAACATGGCTGTGTCTGACAACATTAATGCCCTGTCACACATAGGAAATCCTAAGATTAAAGATTAAAGATTATACTGTAATTATCCCAGCTGCATATTATCGTCCATATATCTGTTATTATCCATTCCTCATTCAGTCCATCTATCCTTCCACCCATTGCATGACCTAAAATGTAGTCTGTATTGTTTCATAACACACCTAATATTTACTTATGAAATTAGTGCAAGAGCAATTCAGCTGGTCTGCGCCATCAGTCCTGTACTGTTATTTTAGAAGTGCATTGACCCCGCACACACACACACACACACACACACACAGACACACTCCTTAGCAGCTCGTTCAGGCTATTCGTGACAATAGGGCCTTGTCCCAGTCCATTTCCTGACTCAGAGAAAGGGACACTTTCCGGGGATTCTTCTGCCGCCTTGCCCTCGTCTATGATGAAACACACTCACGCAAATACACACACATTCACGCCCAGTGTACGACTAAGCACACCCAGGGGACAATACAATTATTCGATTTAATTTCACTTTAATTAGTCATATGTCGTCACAATTGTGACCGGCTTTGTTGGTGGACAATGAGCCTCCTTGTGTCCTGTGCACACTGGCTGGAGTTTCAATTCTGATATGATCAAAGCTGGTTGTCCTCTTACGTAAAGTATCCCGCAAGTTCCGTACTCACTGAAGAGCTGCTAAACCACAGGAAAACAATAGTTTCTTATGCTGCCAATACAAAAGTCTGTTAAGAGTTCTCAATGATATTTTTCATATTTTATTTTTCCTTCTTTCTCAGAGACACATTCGTGCATTTTGTTAGCTTCTTCTGAATTCATCAATTTCTTTGGGATTGAGTCCCAGTTCCTCTCAGTCACTGGCAAAACTCTTAAAACTCATTGAAAATGGAGGTTCAATGGAAATATCAAATCAAACTCCCCTCCAAAAATCCCCTCCTGTGTACATGAGCTCAGAGAGAGCCACAGCAGATCATTACAGTACAGTATGAAAGTCCCCTTCCACTCAAAAATGGGTTATCCTTATTGTTACTGCACCTGGATGTTTGACCTTCACTTTGCAGATTGTGCAGAGTTTGAAACTAGACAACTGTTTCCACATTTATCTGCTGAGGGGGGGAATGTTTTTCAATGCTCACATTAAATCAGACTTTAAGAAGTGTATGTGTACCTACGAGCATGATTTGTGACATCACAATTTCGAAAGCCAATATGGTCCAACATGCAACAATTCTGGAGGGGATTAAAGCATCTGAAAACATATTTTCTCAATCAGCTTTTCATTATGAGGAATGTGGACTTATATGAACACAGAATTTTCATTTACAGTTTTGTTTATTTCACATTAGAGATTAGAGATTCATGTGAGGAGAGATCAGTTGGGAATCCTGGTGACAGTTGTGGGGTTGGATTTTTTCGGACTGTTTATCAAATCTTATCAAACCACATCCTCACAGTCCTCGTGAAGCAGATTAGGAAGTTTATTTTCTGAGCTTTAGGTTTGATTGTTGTTTATTTAGTCATGAATATTAAATGTTACATAGAGACACTCAAGATTTTAAAGTTTTCTCCTCTCCTCTCCTTCCCACCTCTCAGCTAATTGAATGATTTAGCATTAAGAACAAGAAAAGTGTGTGTGTATTTGTCCTGTGTGTGTGTGAGTGTATTGCGTAACCCACTGTTTGAGGAGTGCTTGAAAAGGAAGTAGAGCATTTGTCCTAGGGTGCTGTCAGTTGTGCCACCGAAACCAACTGTGGGATTAAATAGAGAGAGAGAGAGGGAGGGAGAGAGAGACACATAAAGAAAGAGGGTTGTGTAAATGCACAGCAGGGCCTCACAACACCCGAAGGCCAACCATCTTTTGGCCTACTGGGATACTGTGCTCAGGATGCAACAGGGAGATGAGGGGAGGAAGAGGAAGGAAGGCAGGCAGGCAGGCAGGGAGAAAGAAAGTGGGAAAGACAGAGGGATGAGTGGGCTGAAGATTCACGCACTTCTGAGAAAAGAGTTGTACACAAAAGGAAAAGATGGATGTGAGTGATGGATGTTGAGCAAAAAGAAAACAGTGAGTCAACAGCATTTGTTCTATAGCTTCCCACTGAAATAAATTTAATCAACAATGTGTGATGTGACATTCAAAATAACCACTGCATGGCCCGTAGACCAACAGGAAGACTGTGTATATTCTAGGCTGAAACTGGATTGGTTTATGTAGGATTAACTCTTTTATATTACCTATTCTAAGTGCATTTGATATGATATTTGAGATTTCCCATGATGTCTTCAAAGCCAGGGAAAATTAAACCTGTGTGTCATTTTTCCTTTTTTTTTCTCTGCATATTGTGAAATGTTGTTGCCATTGAGTCAGCTGGTCAGCCAAAGCTGATCCCCACAACTATACTGGACATATTGTAATGAATTAAGCTTTCAATATTCATGGTCTCATGCCAGTTTAATTACATTACATCTTTGCCTTTCTAAATGCTTTGAGAACAGTAATATTGTAAATATATTGTTTGTTTTGTATAATGTTGGGTTTAACGAGCATTTAAAGGCATTGAAAACCCATTTTCCCAATTAACTTCTTACAATGAGTGATGGGGTCTTATATAAATGCACTACTTTCTGCCAAAATTCCTTTAAAATTGCTTTCATTTAAAGATCCCCTCCAGACATGTCTTAAATACATGTAAAATACTCTGCTTTCAGTAATAATTTGTGTGTGATTTTGTTTTTACACAAGAAAAGTTCTATTACCTAGTTAAAAACTCAGAATTGATGAATATACAAATATTTTTTCATTTCAAAAGTTTAACTACTGGACACAAGATGTCTCCTCCTTTGTTGTAAAGAATCCTCAGTGTTTGTGCACTGGAGGCTTCAAGTTTCCACATCACACTTGTGGAAGTTGCATACTGGACCCCGACTGGCACCAAACTTATGATGTCACAAATCCTACTGGTATGTTGTATGTCCTGCAAACTTTAGATTTGATTGTTGCTTATTCAGTCATGAATATTCAGTGTTGTAGTTTTTAGGGGCTTTAAGTCTTGTTTTTGCTTTAATTTATTTTACTGTATAAATGTTTGACTCAATCAGAGTGTCAGACACTTGGACTAATTTCACCCCGCCAGTAGCTTCATAACCCCATAATTTATCATTTATATTTTCAACTGTGCAATACTAAGTTAACAGTACAATAATTTTGTGCAATAGTTCAATATTCTGGTGTATATTTCTTTTCATACTGCATTTATACTGTATATTTCATCTAATATGTATTTAGTTATACTATTCTTGCTTTTAACACATTTATAGATCCCATTTCTCAGCCTCATTTTTTACATTGTAGTATAAATCACATATTTTACATATTTCTTATTTTTCTAATTTTCTATTTTTCTTATAATTTCTCTATACTTTTATATATTTCCCTTCTAGGATGTGAGCAGCTGTAACATGACCCAATTTCCCCTCAGGGATCAATAAAGTATTCCTGATTCTGATATGTAGGATATCAGTAGCTTGCAGTACAAACATAATCAAGTCATATATCCAGTAAATCAGCAACAGAAAACCAGCAGTGAAAATACATACAGTGCTCTTATCTGTCCTGCTTTTTCATATTGCACCATGCGATCGGTTGAAGCCCACTCTCCTGCCTTTGTGGTTTGATGTGGTGTAGTCATTCTGTACACATCTTTTCTGTGGGAGGCCGAAAATGAACAAAGCTCTGTGTGTCTGATTGTTTTGGTTCTCATTTGACTGGTGGCTTTGGTATGCATAATGGTGGGATGTTGTGTGTGTGTGTATGTATAACTGTGTGTGTATGACTGAGTGAATAAAAGACAATTTCAGAGAGGGAAAAGAAGGAAAAAGAAAAGGTCAACTTACTGTTTCTAGTTAGAAAATTGTGGAATCAATCTGAATTGATCCACAGTATTAAAATGTATATCTTGCTACATATGACTGCAGGTATCAGTGTTACAACCTCTGTGCAACTTTTTTTATGTTTAAGTTTATAGGTAACTCAGTAGGAAACACACATCATGTGATTTTTCGTTCCAAAGAGAGACCTGATGCACTTATATAACCCTGTCTCATCAGGTCCTTAACCTGCTGCTTTCTGCAGTGTCCACATTTCATCCACTAACAGACACAGCATTAAAGATGTTTTTCACACAAGGATTTCAATCAATTGACCTTATTTCCTCTGACTGACCTGCAGACTCCCCTCCACTGGTCTGCTCTGATTGGCTGGGTTGCACAATAACAAAAACTTTCACGTGCGTTGAACTGGTTGGTTGTGCAGTTACTTCTGGTATATTCTGGTATTGTGTTTCGGGGCTCCAGTGTTTTCCTATGTTTTTTCACGTGTTTGACTGTTTGTGTATTTTTTGCAAGACCGTTTAGGTGGATGTGAGAGATTTGATGGGCATGTGTGTCCAAATCATGGCCTCTCCTCCTGGGCATCCAATAAATTATTAACTAATCTCTGCAACCACATACAAGTTGTCACGTCGCACACAGCCTCCCAAAACACTCAAAGAACAGCGTTGATGTCATTACTGTAGGTGACATTATTTACTGTTTATGTACAAATACTGTATAAAGGTGGAAGGGAGGAGGGTTTAGTGAAAAAGAGGGTGGGAGGTAAAGAGGGAGGGGTGGTAAATGTTTTGGTTTTGACGGGGGAGTATGAGGAAAGTGTGTGTAAGGTTTAGAGCAGCGTGGAGCCAGAGTCTAAACATACTGGAGGAAGTGATGTGTGTACGCCCTTTAATGCGTATGAATGAACAGTGACTAAGGTTCCTATAATACAAATGCACACACACACATATCGGAGAGGGTCATGAACGTGCAGCTGTTTGCGGGTTGGACGCTTGTGGCATGTTGTGTTTACATTCTGTGATAAGATGTGAAACTCTTTCATTGAACATATTTTGCAAGCTAAAACACACTGACTGAATTGTAGCTTGTGTTATTCATGCTCTAATTTACGCTAATTTGGAGGCTTGATATGATCACTTCTGCTTCATTAGAAATTCTGCAAGCAACAACAGCAGCAGCAGCGGCAGCTGGAAAAAGCAAGAATTAAACTTTCTGTTAAAACAGAAATCACAGAGGCTGCAGCATCACAATGATCACATTCCACTTAATGATGATATATTTGCATTACTGTAAATCCTGTACTGGATAGTGTTACTGTTTTGTCTTTATGCAATGTTTGATTGTGAAAGAACAATATTCATTTTCAGCATGAACTTGAAGTTAATGATAATACACAATAGCTGCCATGTTACAATTTTTTGTCCCCACCAGCATACAGGATATGTACCCCTAATACTCCTAATACAAAAATAATAATCTTGAAGCAAAAATAATTTACATATTAAATAATCCACTTCTGAGTAATTCATGATGGGCACGAAATCACAAAGGAGGCTTTGTGAACTCTCTTATCACAAAGCCTGAGTCAGTATGAAATGTACTGAAAATAAGTGGGGATTAACAGAGGAAAGATCAAAAGACAATAAGACAGGAGTGGTCTTCAACTCTTCATGGAATGACAGAGGCTTTGTGCTTCCTCTATCTATTTAAAGTGCTGTGTTGACCACAGGGTTGAGAGTGTGTATGAGTGAAAGTGTGTGTGTGTGCTTTCCAGTGGTTAAAGGTTATGGTCTGTATAAACAGGGAAGGGATTTGTGCATCAGTTCTTTCCTGACTCTTTAGATTTCTAACTCGCTGCCTCCTCCATAGATGGCATCAGATTGTGTGTGTGTATGTGTGTGCTCGTGTGTGACCTGCAGGACAGCGACTCAGACTGCTGTCTCCATGGCGAGGGCTGCTTCCTGTCATCGGAAGGCTGAGCTTCCTGTGCTGAGGGTGCTGTTACAGTTTGTGTGTACTGTTGATGTCTAATATTGGATCGTTTTCAGCGCCACACAGGAGACGAAATTCATACATTCAAAAAAAAAATAAGCAGAAGATAAATGTCATATCTGTGTAGTGGTGGTGGTACATTCTACTTCAAGACTAAAATGTGTTTGACGAGCATGTACGTCTTAAAAGCAAATCTGAATATACTCCTGACCCACATTAACTGGCAATTCTTTATACTATTGTTTGCATGGCAGCAGGTTGGGGGAGACAGAACAGCATAATAGCATCCGGGAAACAAATTTCAATCGACAAGAAGTCCTGTACACTCTGACTATGACTCATCCTAGCCTTCAGATTAGACGCCTGCTTGCACGAGACCAAAAAGATAGAGCTGAAATGAGTCGAGCCAGGCGGGTGAAGTTTGGGGCGAGGCTAAAGGTGGAGGAAGCCTCTCAAAATAGCAAATGCAGGCCAAAGCCATTGTCTGAGCTGTTCCAGTGTCTGTTCTTTTCCTCCTGCAGACTACCCCATCCCTGTTTGCCCCACCCCTACACTACACTAACTGGACAGTAGACACACAGGCACCAGGGGGGAAACTATTCTGCTGCACGCCATTCTTTGAGGATAGCTATTGTAAAGTATTGGCAAAGAACAATGAGTAGCTTTCATAAATTTTGCAGATGAGTATGCCAAATGTAAACCCTAACATTTGATAGTTTATTGCACATATGTCAGTATTTACATCATGTTTTAAACAGCATTTTGAATTTACGAGTGTTTATGTACTTGCAGTCTGTGTCATTGTGTTGTTGCATGCGTCTTCAGTATAGCAATACATTTCAGATTCAGTGCAATATACAGCGTCTTTAATTAGTAAAATCAATCCAGAGTTTGACACTGAAATCCCCCGAGCATCACACTAGAGTCATCATTAGAGGCATGATGGGAATTCCCATGACCTTTTAAGTTGCACCCTTCTACACTAGAGTCATGACTCATCGCCATTGCTTATATAATGAATACAAATGCACACAAACATAGAGACGTTTTGCAGTGTGGGGACACTTTTGTAACTTTTCATACTGAAGGTAATTTAATTTAGTTGAAGATTTCTGTTCATGGGTTGCAGTGCTAACAAGGTAGCAGTAATTTCACTCTCAACACAAACCTGAACAGCAAATCAGGCTGCGAAATCACTGCTGCCATGTTCACATTCCCATGATGTCATTTTTGGAATAAAATGGAAATAATTTTTGGACATAATGCACAAATACTTCAAGGTACCATGTGGAGTTTTTGACCACTAGTAGCATTATGGAGCGATGTTTTGAAGAGTGGGCCCCAGTTTTGTTTGTAGCACAGGTGCACGTGGGTGATACACAGTCTCACTGATGGTTTGATACAATGTAGGTTTCAAATTGACTTTTATGAGGAAGAAAATGCATTCAACACATTTATAATTCCTCAATGATATACAAAAGCCTGTGCTTAATTCTGCAATATGCATCAGATTAAATAGAAAAGTACATCTCCCAACACATTATGCCACTGGCTTGCCTGTAGTCCTTCTCTTAAAATGCTCACTGTCCAGCAGATGCATTGTGTTCCATTTTTTAAGAGTTTGGGATGTTTTGACTGTCTGTTTGACATTTATGACTGACAAAGTGGAGGCAGAAAAGTGCTGATGGCCATCTGACATTTCTGCCTCTTTTAGGAGTCTGTTTACCTGTTTTCTTCTCTCATAGCCTTTAGTTAGGAACACATTTTGGTGAAATAGTTGTTGCAAGTGATTCTTGACATAAATGTCACGCATTTCAGTTACATAAACGTCAGCGAATGCCAGGAATGCCATCCACATACTGCTCCACGCAGGATAAAGTATGCACTGAAACTTATTTGACCCAGGTCTGATATAAATCAGAGGTCATATGGCCAAGCAAGTCTGTGACTGCAGCTCTGCGGTATCTGATGAAACTGTTCTTCTGACAGCACTTGACATTTCAGTCAGCCAGTCAGCACAGTGCTGCTCCCTGCATGGTGAGGCAGTCAGCATCTTTACGTAATAGCTGATATGTATCAAGCAGAACTAAGAGAGAGATGCAGAGTGGCAAGATTGCAAAGAACACCCACACTAACTGAAAGGAAGAGTGTGCGTGTGTGTGTGCGTGTGTGTGTGTGCGTACGCTACCACATCTAATCTTCCCATATAAGAAGCATTGGATATCAGAGCAAAAATATACGGGATGAAGGACAAAAGCATGTTTTCAAGCAGAAAGTTGCTGCCTACTTGGAGATTAGATAAAAGAGAATAAACTCTGAGCACAGAGGTGTCGTTCTGAATTGGAAACCAACCACTGAAACCTCGACTGAGCTGTACTCAAAAATAGTTGTTACATTTTTCTTCTCTGACAATGTAGATGGTGTTGGGTAAGTTGTCAGTCACAGAAAGGAGAAATAAATCAACTCCAAAATACTTTCCTGTGATTGTTTAAACGTTATGACTCATTGTATTGTCCTATGAGGTGAACTATACCCATCTGGCACAGGAGGAGGATAAATGAAACTCTGTAAGAGAACTTGCAAATAGCATCTGTCTCATTTTGGCAGCTGGTTTAAAAACTGTCTTCCTTCTCCAAGCTAAAAGTAGTCCACACACACACACACACACACACACACACACACACACACACACACACACACACACACACACACACACACACACACACACACAGCAGCCAGAGACACATGGGTGTTTGTGCTGTATTAATTGATATTACAATGAAAAACAAAAATAAGACTTTCCATGTAATGGTTAATAAATCATTTACTAATTAATAAGAACACATTTTGGGTTGCTTGGTGTTTGTTTGGTTAAAAAAAATGAGACTTTGACTGATTGGATAATATGACATTTTGGAAAAGCGCTGCAGAGGATCTGGACCAAAATCTCTATATTAAAACTAATTAAGCCTTAATTAATGGATTACCAACATGTATAACTGCTTTATTATAAAATGGAAGTCATAAACACCAGCCATAGTGATTTTTCACAACATACCAACCCAAAATTGCTCTTATTAGTGCTTATAACTGATCTTTAAGGCATTAGTAAAATAATTTATTAACCATTTATAAAGCCATTAGTTACAACTTAAACCCTTTATAAAAGGTGCCTTATTAGAAAGTGAATAAAGTAAATATAGTTGGAGAAAAAACAGGTTTGCCAAAATGTTGTGATGTCACTGTTATGTCTTCCACATACAGTACATATCTGCCCTGTCTGACATAAATGGTCCTCCACTCCAAAGACAAATGCAACGTGCTCCTATGAAGCAACTGAGGCAATGATGTAACAACGGTGTAACTACAGCAATAGCCTTTAGCATGAGTGTCCCTTTCACAAAAAAAAAGGGCGTCAAACCGTGATGTTAATGTTCACTGACAGAGTGGCAGAGAGAGAGAAAGTGCAAACTGACAAAACAATTGAATTGAAATGTTATATAACCTCATGGTGTGTGTGTGTGTGTGTGTGTGTGTGTGTGTGTGTGTGTGTGTGTGTGTGTGTGTGTGTGTGGTAGACATTCGCTGACACTCCCTTCCTATCTTATCATTCACATTTAGTACATGCAGACTTGTTCTAACCAACAATTTTTTAACAAACACAAATACATGTGATATAAGGGAGATGGAAGAAGTTTATCTGATATTAGATCATACAACCATACACACATTTTTTTTGCTGTTTGACCTCCTTCTCTCTTGTATCATTCTCTTTTATCCAGCTTTATTTAGCCCCATCTGTGTCTATCTAAGCTTAGATATAGACATATATAATTCTCTGTTTCTCAGTAAGAATACAAGTTCCCAGAGCACACTGCTGATTTATGAATGTGTATCTTTGCCGGGAATACTGGCTGATCGCCAGTCCAGAGAAATTAATTACTCTGTCAGTTGGACGCAACATGCAAGACCGGGGAGGAAGACGAGGGCGAGGAGGGAAGGAAAGCAAAAGAGGACACTGATGTAGGCAGGGAGGAAAGGAGATGAGATCAGGGGAGAAGAAATGAAAGGGAGGGTATACGGTACGGTATATCATAAAAAAAAGCTTAAAAGGAGCTAATGACTATGAAGAACAGAAAGGGGAGAATGTTGTAGGATCAGCAGCGAAGATTTGGGCCTTGATATCAAACAATTTGGAGGAAAAATGAGGACAGGAGAGTAAAATACAGAAATAGAAGCAGGGAAGAAGAGAAATGCTTGTTGACATTTGAGAAACAATTAGTAAGGGGTGATGAGAGGAGAGGAAGAATAAGAGGAGACAGAGCACACACACAGTCAGGCAATCAGTAGTAATAACGGTAATGTCAATGTCACATCTCTATCCCTCTTTCTCTTTGAGACAGATCTGACTGCTCTGTATGCAAGACGTGTCCCACTTCCCCTCATCTGCCCTCTGTGTCTGTGTGTGTTGTGTACATGCGGATGCATGGGCATACCAAGATGATTCAGTCACTGAGTAGTTTCACCAGACCACCAGTCCACAGACCTGTCCTGTGTGCTCATTGGTTCGAGAGATGTGCTGTCTCAGCCAATGAAACCGCAGCAAGATTTTATGGCCAGGGTGATGTGTGCAGTCAATTTAGGTGTGTGTGTGAGAGAAAGGCAGAGAGACAGCCAGCAAGATAGATAGATGGACAAAAAGGAACATCCGTCAACAAGACTGTGTATGTAGAAAATGTTGTTTGTGTCAGTGTAGAAATTTTCCTCAGGCTATGAAAAGAGAAGATACACTTTATAATGACACATTAAAAGCAATCCTACTCCTTCTTATGAGGCACCACCAGTGATCAGCACATAGCACTTCTTCTCTTTCCCCTTACTCACGCCGGTTAATGGTTAAAGAAGCAGAAAGAAACCCCTCAGGAGTCCCATTGCAGGGGTCAAAGAACCACAGTCTGCAGTCAGTGTAGGCTGTGCTGCTTCTCACAACATACCCTCTTCTCTGTGGGTTAACTCTACAAAGTTAGGGCAGATCCTCTCACAGTGCAGGTCTAAAAAGCTATGTAGTTAAGTCAAGGTGAGCACACTTCACAAAAATGAACAATTGGATAGCTCAGGTGTATGTGCCATGTTAGGAAATTACATTCATGTGAAACCATTCCACATGAATTTAGGTTATATTCATGAAGATTTCATTTAACATTTTTAATAATAATTATGGCCATCATGTTTCCAGCCACAGTCATTCAGTATATTTGCATTTTGTACCTCTCTGTACACCGTAGTAGTCCACCTTGTCCATGTGAGAATTAAACTGTGCACCCACGTACAAGGGAAAACAATTTATGCATACCAGACATGAAGCCTTTCACATAATGCAGAAATGTTGCTGACTGTCTTCTTTAAGGTACGGGCTCATAGTCTGCCGTTCAACCATACTGTCCCACACTTTGTTCTGAAAAATTATGTGATGTGGGTAATAAATAAATATTGATCACAGCAATCACAGACTGTCAACAGTCTGTAGGAGCACACTACAGTTTGTAGTCTGGTGGTGTAATATTATGATAATGGTGATGAAACCCACTGGAATAGTAACTTCTCCATTTTGAAACACAGTGTAAAATAGTAAATGGTAAATGGACTGCATTTATATATCACCTTTCTAGTCTTCCGAATACTCAAAGCTCTTTTTACATTACATGCCGCATTCACTCATCACACACACATTCATACGCTGATGGCATGGTGCCAAGTTGCTAATCAAGCTGAATTCTGAAGTGCTAGTCTGACTCACCAGACGTAGATTGTGGGTATAAGCCTGCCATTGGTTAACTATTTTAGTCAGCATTTTCCCCTCTTCCGCTATCTGCAGGTCAATGTTTTCAAAATCCCCGTTGCGATGTGAAACAACAACAACCACAGAGCTAGCAACCTACACACTGAAAATGGCAAGTCATATTTGTCTTTTTTGTCAGTAAAAGTGATATAACATAGTCAGCATACATCTTTTACTGTTTTATGTGGTCGTTTTCTTTTGCAGCCATTTTTCATGCCAGTGCTCAAACAAGTTTCCCCCCAAAACTATTTTGCAAAGACACTGTCGCTGCATCCTGGGCTTAGCACTGCCCAAGATGCTTGTGATTGGTTTAAAGAAATAAAAACAAGCCAGAGTGTTTTTTTCCCCTATTGCAGAATTGATAGTGGGTGCAGCCAGACCGTCTGATTTTAATGGAAATGTTCAGTTCCAATGACATATTGTCATATAATACATAATGACATAATATCATATTTTTATATTGTTTTGTACTATTGTATTACCATAAATATAATCCTTCATTTACCTTTAAACAACTAAACATTGAACTGAAAATGTTGGCATCGAACATTTTAGCAGAATGTTCTGTCTAATATCCAATGAAGAAAAATACAATAAGGGCAGTATTATGCTTGACCTAAAAAGTAATTTGCCAAAATAGTTGGTAATGAAAGTAATTTGTAGTAGATACAGTTGGTGTTGAAGGACACTGCAGTCAATAGTCTACTGTTGGATATCTAGTGGGCAGTTAATACAATTTCTTAATGACTACAGTAGCTGTGTACATAAAGCTACAAGCAATCTCATTTGTTCAAGCCAACCTGTCCTCAAAAGAAAAACGACAGTGTTGGCCGAAAATTCAGCCGGAAAAAACAACCTATAGTTACATTTGAGTGACAGGTGCCATCTAGCAACTGTAATGATTATGACCCAGAGAAATGACGCAGTTCAGATGACATCATTATAAGGTGACAAATTTCCATAATCAGAGGTGGCAGGTTGGTTGGATGGCTAGATAGATAGATGGCAAAAAGTAGACTTGCAGGAGACTACCGTTCACTTCCTGTTTCCGACCATGAGTCGGGACAGTTTTTTAGAAAACCGAAACTACAGTTGTGGTGTTTACTGTTGCCATGACAACAAATGTTGCCTAACTTTAAGGAAGTAGTAACTTTAACCCACACTGCATTTCAAGTGATCATTTTAACCCAAACCAGACCTTAACCACAGCGTTGTCACACCATTAAACATAAACAGAAACAAGGCAACATATTAGAAAACGCTCCTGTGGGTTGTTCTGGGGAGCATGGTACAATCAACTTATGTAGTCGTTTAATTAGGAGGATGTGTTGGTTCAAGCAGTGTTCAAATACCACAGGAGTTAAAGTACATGTCACTTAAGATTAATGCTAGACTTTGGGACAAGAAGAGGAGTACATCTAAATTGTTCTGTTCAAAGTTTGAAGTGCTACTACAACAAGAGAGGACAACTGCGTTACACAACTATGCTGTCAGACTCACTTTGTGGAATCTGAAAAACCAACAGACTACCATCACAAAAAGAGTTTATTGCCAATTTGTTTGTTACTGGTAAAGTTGCAGGCAGGCAAATGTCAGTTCTATGGCTTTAGAGTTTGTATTAACCCCTGTTTCATGGCCACAGTGGCCTACATTGGGCCTACACTTCAGGATAAGCAGATGCTACAAAATAACTGAGTGATTCATCACAAATCTCATATATCCTTTGCCAAATAAATCCTGAAAATCTCACAAAGTCACATTGAGTCTTTAGAGAGTGATTTGTTTGGTATTGCCAGCATTATCCTTGTCATTTTCTTTCTTTCTGGTATTTTTGTTTTTCACTGTTTTTCATCTGGAGAGTTTTTTTTCTTTCTTTCTCCTTCAGCTGAGTATTCCCTGGAACATGGCCGAAACATTTCCATTTCAAAGCAGCACCAGAATGAACGTCTCCAAATCGGTGTGTGTTTATGTGAAAGTGTGTGTATGTATGCGAATGTGTACGTGCACGCACTTGTGTGTGTGTGTATGTGTGTGTATGTGTGTGCGCGTGTGCATCAGAGTGTGAGTTTCTATGTGTGTCAGGCTGCTGAACTCCATGACGAGGACAGCTCTCTGAAATTTGCTGCTCAAATGCTCAGTGACATCTCTGTTTGCCTCGTACCCAAAAGCAAAACTGTTATCTTTTATACACTCTTCAAAGGCAAAACAAATCAAATGGGAGGAGGAAATGCACCTTCTTCCCTAGAGAGGAAGTAAGTGAGGTGAATACAGGACAGAGTTAAAAACAAAACAAGTTGTCAGCTAGTGTCTGTCCATTATTCTTTGCCCTCATTTTTGTTGTGTGTATATATGTGGTTTGACTACCACTTACAATTGACTCAGTTTCATTGAAGAACCTACCCACCCGTTTCCTCCAATTATCAGGCATCACTGTAAGCCAGACTGATGTTTTAAGTGCTATCAGACCAAAACTAATTGAGCACAAATCTTGATAGTCATTAGAATAACCACTCTGCGTGTGTATGTACTTCAAATGCACATTATGTGGGCATAGGCGAGACTAATGTGAAGATAATGTTCTCAAGCATGAAAGGATTATGTGCCGATAATACAAATTCGACGCGCCATTTTCACCTGTTCATCACTCAGAAAGTAAAGCTGAGGTATGAATCGTTGGCAGACAAAAAGACTTTTACATAACAGCTGACCATTATCCTAGGGAATCTTTTTTTTCTAATTATATTTTTAAAGTGTTTTTTCTTACCTTTATGTCTGCAGTGGCTTCCAAGTATTTTATACTGTTATGATGTCAGATGTCCATGAAAAACATGGGGTGAAAGTATGTAAAATTCTCCCTGAAAGTCAAAAGCGTAGGCTTCAGCCTGCTCTGAATGCTTTGTTTGCAATGTTATCTCTACTTCCTCCTTGTGATGATGTCAGATTGTTATCACATGCCCACAAACAGCCATCTGTTCTGTAGCCCTTTGTTAAGTTTGTTGCTAACATTTTTGCATGGGTTGTTTGTGCTGTCCACTCACATATTCCAGATCGGATTCAGGCTTGAACATATATGGATGCATTTGAAAAAATTCCATATTGAGTAAAGAACAAGACAAAGAGGGGCAGCTTCCGGGAGCTGGCCAATCAGAACAGAGTGAGGAGGGCCTTAAAGAGACAGGAGCTAAAACAGCCTGTTTGACACAGAGGCTGAACTGAAGGGCTGCATAAAGGGACAGTATAAGACAAATACCAGACACCAGATATAACATTAATTTGAAATGTCTGACACATCTTTATCTGTTACCAACTACTTAAATAAGGCATAAATTTAATGATTCACGTGATCTTTTTGAGTTTGAGACTTGTTTTCTCTCACTTTACAGAACATACAGTGTATTTAACACATTATGCTCAGTTCACAAGATGTTTTCCTTTGCAATTTGCTGAACAAAACTGAACACTTGCCAAAAAAAGTAAATTGTTCATGAACATTTTGAGGCTTAATTTGAGTTTTTTTCGTTCCCCGTATAGCCTCAGCTGAAATCTTAAGGTGCGCACCTTCATCATTCATTCATTGACTGAAAGTTGTTTACAAAAGTTAATGTGTGAATGTGCATATGTGTGTTTATATAGATGTGTGTGTGTGTGTGTGTGTGTGTGTGCTCTGAAGAGAAATAAGCAATGTGTAGCTGGGTAGTGGAGGTGGGTGTAATATACTGTAAGAGCCTGAAAACCCCCAGTGCATAGATGCATATGAAACAGGGAGTAAAACATTGAGCCTGAGAGATGAAAGAGAATAAGGATGCAGTAAAAGATGAAGTGTTTCTCGCCGGGGGCTGCAGCTCAGCTCACTGTCTTTCTCTGCATTTTCCCTGTACAATAAGTTTATATTTTCAACTTATTTTACATATTTTCCTCAACACTGGCAAGTTTGGGCAGAAATTGATGTCATTGTCTATTTGTGCTGTACAGTTATGATACATTTTTGAATGAAAATATTTCAGTTAAAATGCTAAATAAAAGAAACAGGTGAAAGCCTCGCACTTATTAAGAGGATGTACTGATCCTTGTTGGTACAAAAGATCAGCCCACTTAACCCCTGAGGCACCGGCATTGAATATTGTCCTTCTCAACCAGGACTTTTAGCCTGAAAGGAATTTAAAGGACAGGAAATACCAAGAAAAAGAAAAATGTTTACCCAGACGTTTGGGGTTCATCTATTCAGACAAGAGCACAACTGATAACGTATCACAGTCAGCATCCGCATGACTGTGGCACGGAATTTAACACATCTCACAATGGCACGTTAATGCTAAATTCTCGATAAGCCCCTGTTGCGCGAAAGGAAATTCAACTGCTGGTTCACAGTTTTTCTAGTCTGTCTTAAAACAATAGTTAGGTGCCCAAATGAACCCTGACACATGTTTTTTCTTGCTGTAATCTTTCCTCTTGTTCATACTGGCCATTAGAAGATCCCTTCATAATATACTTTCAATGTAAGTGATCGGGATAAAATCGTCAGTCCTCCTTCTATGCAAAAATGTATTTAAAAGTTTACTATCTAAAAGTTTACTATTTTTAGTGCCAAACTCCGTCTTTTTGTTGCGATTCTTCCTCCACAGCTCAACAGGAAAACACTGAGACACGAAGAGGGAATTTTTTACTAAAAAGACAGTAACTTCGAAAGATATTGACTTGATTTGACTGTTCTGGGTGGCCGAACCCTCATATTATGTTCAAATAAACTTTTAAAACTTTTAAATGGATTCAAAACATGGGCTGTGGATTTTGTCCCCAGTCACTAGCATCGCATTTTGAAGGGGATCTTCTAACGGTCAGTATTAACAGGAGGAATGATTACAGTGAGCAAAAAGCAAAACCTGTTTCAACCTGTCTCCCCCTTCTGGCAGTGAGAGTAATAACAAAAACACTGTCAACCTGCGTTTACGTCTTAGGCTCTGCTTTAGCCTAGTCTGTCACTACTGTTGTGACTGTAAAATGGTGGATAAATTGTTGTTGAGTGTCACATGTGAAATGACTCGTTTCACTATCAGAATTCAATCCATTTGGTCCAATAACGCTTGGAAAGTTTGGAAGAGCCGCACAATTAAATAAGTTTATCCCCATTCAAGTTAGCGGAGATTTAAAAACTCTGTATACTGTGAAAAACAGAGAAATTTACCTGGCGGTGACAGACTTAATAAACATTGTGTGAACTCGTTTGGCAAGAGTTTGAATGTAACGAATGTTCATTTATATGTAAAAGTTCCACACTGCTGGTTTAAGTGCATTGTGAAAGATATTTCTTCATAATCTGCCTTTTCCCCAAATGACTTTAAAAAACAGGGAACAAGTATGATGAATGTGCTGCATACAGTTTGTTACAAGGCCAATATATAGTCCAAATAAGATAAGAAAATATTGACTCTCCTGGCATTACAGTGTGAATTAACAGTAAATTGTACCTACTCTGGCTTTTACGTTTCAGCATGCGCAGGTGTAAATATTTGGTTTGCGTGCTCTTGGTTAATATAGTGTTAGCTTCTACTGATGTGTGTGTGTGTGTGTGTGTATGTTGGGAAAAGAGAATCAGGCCACATCCCCTGGGGAGACAGACTGAGGCTCATATCCAATGCTCTTTATGAAAGAGAGCTGTCCTCCCTGTCAGATCTCTCTATCTCTCTTCCTCTTCTCCCCGTGCCTTCATCTCTCTCTTCTCTTTATATTCATCTTTTTTCTTTTCTCTCACATCTACTCCCCCCCACCCCCCACCCCTCCCCTTTTCTCCACCCTTCAGCACACTCCCCTGTATTTCATTCATCTGGCTCTCCAAATCTTATATCAGAATTTCACTTTGAACTGGTCCCCCCCCCCCCCCTCCATCTCTCTCTGTACATGTCCACGGCATTCGTGATGAAATTGAAATTCATGCCTCACGGCTAAAACAGACGCCTTGACTCAGGATTTATCTTTCACACCAAAGAAAATCTCTCTAAAAAGTCTTGCAATCGGTCTTGCAATTGTGAAAGAGGATAAGTTAATAGGATAAGTTGGTAACCTGTGTGTGTTTATAAATCATGACATCAAGACTAACAACTACTATATATCACTATATATATATATATATATTCCCCCCCTGTATTTTGCAGGCAGTCTCCAAAATCATAATCTTACACCTTTTAGTGCTGAAATACCAGCTGCATTGCAAATTCTCTCTGCATTTTCCGTACCTCACTCAGCTGTGAACATGAGAATGTCCCTTTTCTTCCTTATCAACATTTCTCATCTTTTCTCCCCCTGCTCTTGACCCCCTCATGGTGTTACCACGGCGATGGAGGGGTTGGTGGTAGTTCATTGGTGTGGCGCCAGATAGGAAGCAGCTGACCGCTGTGCAGGAAGTGGACAATAAAGGACAAACTGGACCTCGGGCAACAAAAGAAGAGAGTGTGTGTGTGCGTATACATCATGTGTGTATATCATGGAGTGTGAATATTTAGACTATTGTATTTCAGTGGTGCCATGTAGGGATGGAGTGGAGGGTAAAACTTAGCCCTTTATTACTGTTAGTCATAACATATAGCACTGATAACTTGTGTATAATCAATTAATAAATGACACACTTTATGTAGTTGTAAGCAGATATAAGGACATTTTCACTGTTTATCAATGTAAATGTTAACAACTAAAACTCCAGTTAATAGATTATCTATAATATATTGCAGTTATATATAGTTGATTGTCTTAATGAGTTTGAAAAATACTTATTAACACTTTTAAACATGCATATGAATTATTTGTTAATGTGTATAAACAAATAATTAATGCTTTATAATACATTATGATTTGTTCATGCATGTACAAGAATTCATTAACTGTTTACACATCAGTAATAGAGGAGCCATACTTGTTGGCAAATAAACATGAATAAAAATATATGTAACAAAACAATCTAGGCTTAAAAATGTCCTTATATTTGCTTACAACAAACCATTTTGTGAGTGTGAATGTTTGCTTAATTATGTTAAGGAAAAATTTGACCAAAAATTGCATTGGTTGAATCTATTTAAGTGATAATTACTTGTGCTGCTGTTTATTTGCCTTATTATTAAATATGACATCTGAGACTGAGGTCATTTTTTTTTTAACTGCATGCATCGTAGATTACCTTACAGGGAATAGTGTAAATTTAAACCACAGCACAGATCCACAGACCTCAAAGGGAAATGATTGGCATGCCATGAGCCGCCACAAGACAAAAGACAGAAACAAAGCATGTCTGTAAATAGTGCAGCTGTACGTCTGTGTGCTCTCCGTGGCTCCTGCAGACTTCCTTATCTGAGAGGCATCGGTTGGATCGTTCCTCTGAAGTCAACGCTTCCCATTGTTCCTGGAAAGACTGGAATTCCATGGCTGGTACAATGGGACTGACAGAGGAGGGACACGGGGTAAAGTTTAAATTTGATATGTACCATATATGGAAAAAATATTGAGCACTCAATAAGATTTCTCTTTTTTTTGCCATATTTGGTTACCTGTCATCCAGCTGTGTGTCAAAACCCAACGCTTATTTTAAGATAATATAGTAAAGTACAAATACAACAACTGATAAAAGATTTATGTTATTTGGACCAACAGAACATACTGTATATGCATTCCCATGAAATTACATTCTTTTTGAGCAAATCTTGTTTTATTTAATAGTAAAAAATCATTAAAAAAAAAATCTACTTCACAACAAATTAAAAAGGTCATGATGACACTGTTGAGTATTGAAGTCATGATGTCATTTAATGACAAAAACATTACTTGGACCAGTAGCTTACGGGGGGGGAAAGGCTGTATGATTCACTGTATTTTCAAAGAGAAGACAACACATGCTGAATATGTTCTCCCCTGCCAACCCACTGACTTTCCCTTGAAATTCTGAATTTAGCAGACTTTGAGGGAATCAAGTGTGAAAAAACCCCCATATCCCCTATGAATAAAGGCACTTTTCTTGTCTAGTGAGAAACTTGACAGCTTGCTCAACTTTCCACTCTCATAACTTTTTTAGTGGTTCAATTGACTTGAGCTGTTATAAATCAGGGTTTGGTACAAAAGTTAGATATTATCTTTTCATGAACAGTGAAATGGTTCCACTCTATATTTTGATGCAGGAGCAAATCAATCATCTTTTTTGTACTTTGCCCGGGCAAAAACAAACTCAGTTGTGCAGTGAGGGCAAAAGCATGGTGTCATTGATTGAAAATCCTGAAAATCAAATTCAATTTAAATGGGACAGTATCTGTCTCTGAAATAATGATTAGAGTGGTGTATATTTGCATCTGCACCTTTCAGATTGGAGCTGTTTTTCCTCAGTACTGTGGACTCATTAGGAAACAATCTGCTGCTCTTAAAGGAGATGAGGGAAGCTGATGTGTTAGCCATTAATAGAGCTGACTCCACCTGCTGATACTGGATTCCCCTGATAACAATGTACTGTATTCTTCCTGCTCCAGCCTTGTTTCCATATTACACAAAATGCCTTTGGTCACTAAAACTGCAGAAAATTAGTTGACCTCAGCCACCTGCACTTAGTGTGTTTATTACTTTCTTCCTGCTATTGTGTTTTCTGGGCAGAATAAGATCAGTATCAGGTCAAAGATGAAAAGATATGATAAAATGCCCTTCGCTCTGAGTCCTTAGAGACCCAAGACTGATTTAGGTGTGTGTGTGTGTGCGCGCGCATATGAGCAGGTACTATGTCCCTGAGTCCCCTGGCTTATTCCTGTCAATCATTCATTGAAGACTGTATTACTGAAAAGGTCACAAAACGTCTGCCAAACAGACAGACAGAGAGAGAGAGAGAGCTGAATATTTAAAAACAGACAGACAAAGGAAGGGCATGGATCATTTGCACAAAAGACTGCAACAAAAAGCTAAAATTAAAAAAATATATCTTACCCAATAACATGATTATTTCAGAAAATGTAATATATCCTTCCTAAAGTTTGCATGATCACATGATTGTACATCAGAACTCCATGCGGAGAGACACCTGACAACTCGTGGCCACACATTCTTGGTTCATTCAGCATTAAGTGTGACTGGAACAGAATGTTTCTTCTGCATTCCTACCTAGCCTGCCCTGCCTAGAAGGTGCACCAGGTGAATCACCTGCTCAGGTATGTAGCACCAGCCAATGTCCTTCTGTTTTCAAGAGATTTGGCCAGCAGACAAGGTGAACAGGCAGGCAGCCAAGTCACAAGGTAGAATAAATAACACAGGGTCAAATGCTGTGACCTGCTGAAATCAAGCTAGAAGCTTATTTGTCCCTTTTAATTCATTTGGATTTTTTTTTTTTTATTTCAAAAGGATATTATTACTTTTCTGTTTGAATGTTTTGTCCACAGTCTGAGAGAATTCAGTCAGCTAGACATGCCGTTTACTGTAATATAACAGGCTTATGTCAGTACTGCGTGACAGTGAAAGCACATAATGATGTCTGCTGTCAGTACATACCTCAAATACAGTACTATGTCTATCAGGTGATGTGTCCTTTAAAATATATCTTACAATCTTATAAATATATATTATAATAGATGTGAAAATAATGTCTTTATTTAAAAATACTGCATGTTTTCCAGCTATGGAAAAACTGAAATATTCAATAAAAACCAATTTTTCACATTTCTGTCATGGTATAAGCTGCTTATAACTATTCCAATAAGTGAGACAGATTAGTTTCACACTACTTATGATGTGCTGTTGCAATAGTGAATTTAATTTATTTAATTTAATTTATATTATTGTATTACATATACAATAATGAAAAAAAAAATGTGATAAAAGGGTTTGCACACCCAAATCCGTTAGATTGACCCTCTTATTTAGTTTTCTTCGTCAAACGTGAGCACAGGGGAAAAAATGCACACACTTGTTCAGCTATGCCTTACTCAGTGTGCGATCTCCCTTTTTGTTTTTGCGAGTAATGTTCTTTACTTTTAGTGTGAGAACACTGTTCTATATAAGAATGAACCCCTGATGTAGTTGGATTTTCCTTTTGGCAACCATCAATTTTTGACATTTTGCTTTGCTTTTTTGTGGGTTTGAATGCAATACAATTAGAACACATCTTAAACCAGCAAATGTGGACCAAACAAACGCTGTAGGTCCTGGTAATAATCGCTCTATAGTGTGATTATTGCACTAAATAGAATAAAGAGATTACAGTAATCCAGATAGTGATTGTTAAGTATATTTTACAACATCCATATCAAATTCAACTCTATCTGACCTGTCAGATGATAGACGAGTTATCACAGTTCCTGTTCTTCCTGCTTCATCGGCCTGCAGGTGATTGGCTGAAAGTCAACAAGTTGACAGGTTGACAATTTGGAAGAACTCCAAAAGTTCCACATTCCTTATCTCAGTTATTCCTGTGAAAACCCTGTGACAAAAAGCATGTGATTATTAATACCTTAATTTTGTTTGGTACACCTTAGGTATGAGCCGTGTCTGTCTGGAACATACACTCGGTGCACCCACACACACACAAACACTTCATCACATGTGCTGAGTTAAAGATAGAAGCAGAACAAATTAATTAGTGCACTGTGTGTGCATGTGACAGTACATCCTGATCAGCTACAGCTGTAGGTAACATTCATTACACACGAATCAGTAAAAATATCGTCATGATTCTGACTCTCTCTCTATAATAATATCATATCAATATCAATTTAGATAATAATATCAACTCTGTCAACACTCTGCATGTATTTAAGTATAACACCCCATTTTCTTTGTGCACATATACTGTACATACGTCACACAGCGTCAGGTGTGTCAGGTGACTCAACATTGACACCTCTGCCACATACGTCACTGCTACGTGTTTGAATTTCATTTTTGCCCCATTTCTTTTTATCTTTGGTGAGATTGGTATTGTACAACACCCTCAGAGTGGAAAAGCGGTCAAACAGGAGGTTATTAAAGCTAAATGTACTGTAAGCTGTACTGTATATACACTGTACATATATTAAAATTCATTAAACTATATATTAATTCAAATTTCTAAACTTGTAAATGTCATTTCATACTCTATTAACGCCGATGAGCCTGTTCAAATATACAGTATATCCCTTTATATATATGTATATATATATATATACATATTATTTCATTAAGTTGCCAAAACAACCTCAGCTCAAGGTCCACTTTCTTGCTTGTTCTGGAGCTTTCAACTGTAAAACCCTGTTCTCATCAGGATTGAGTTAAAATTGTTTTGTCAACCTCTTAAGAATGAACTTTACAGCTCAACTTTTGAGTCAGCATGAATGAAAAGTCCCATACAGTTTCATGTCAACTGATGAGGACCGTGTGATATGGTCAAGAGTTCCAGAACAAGTGAGAAAGTGGACCTTGAGTTGATCTTGAGATCAAGAATGAACTGTCAAGCTCAACACCAAAAAAGAAAGCAACAATACTACTTTACTTTAATCTTAGTAAACATATTCTGTTCATATTTCTCAAAACATTTTTGAACTGGAAAAAAACTCTTATCTTATGAAATGCAAACTTGAAAACGCATTAAAACATCTGTGCTTATTGCTGAAGAGTTTGGAGAAACATTTTAGAGAAACGAGGTCAACAAGACAACAAAGTCTCGTTTATGCCTGGCAGGTCGAAATCATAAGTCAACATTCAGTCAAATAGAAAACCTCCACTGATAGCTGAGGTGTGGGAAAGTGGCTGACTTTGCCATTTTACTCTCACTTTGCTATCAGAGTGAAAGAATGTCTGAATGTTTGTGTCCCACTAAACACTTGCAAACCGACAGCATTTTATATCGGACCATGAAGTGATCGTGTGAACAAGACATTTTAAGAAACTTGTGTTCCTTTTTTTCAGTCATGCATTATGTAAAGTGCTTTCAATTGCTTTTTTGTATGAAATGTGCTACAAATAAACTTGCCTTGCCCAGCACTCTTAACACTGTCTGACTTGATAGGAATGAGGAATCTCTGACTACATAATTCAGTCCAATGCAAACGCCCTACAATAGGCTTGGTTTGTTTTTCACTCTCACAGTTGTGTTGTTTTTATTCTGTAATGATTTGTGAGCCCATAGTTTGTGTTATACTTGTAATGGATTACATTATATTGTAATGTTTCTGTTATTTTGTCTACATCCTAAATGTCTGCCATCAACTCTGACGACCCACATGTGATCTCCTGAATTTATGTAAGTTTGCTGGTAGGAGTGAACATGATGATCAGATTATTTGTTCACAGGACAAAAAGAAAATGAAAATGGTGTGTTGTTTTTTCATTGTGCATTGTTGGGCAAGATTTAATCCCTGATATGAAACAATTGAATTGCGTAATACATACCAGGTAAGTATCAGAGGTGTGACCAAGTCATAATAACAAAGAAGTCAACCTTGACTCTCAGGTCGCAAATCCTGCACTTTGGAAATCAAGTTCAAAGCATTTTATTGTGCAGTTATCACCAAATTTGAGATAGGTGGACTAACAGGGACCATTACAATCAGTTGTACAAATTAACTGTAATGAAGGATATTCCTCAGTTATTCTTCAGTGTTTTGCTGGAGGAGAAGATCAAGTCTTTCAAGTCTTAAACTTAAGATGGTGTAAAGTCAAAAAGTGATTATTAACAGATTAACAGATGAGGCTGGTGTTATTCTACATTTTTCTTATAACAATAAATCCCATTATTAGACCAAAAGCAATGATAAGTTAGTACATTTCTTAATACTCTTCGACTGCCCTACCATACAGTATCCAGGGCTCTCAGCCCCAAACCCAATCATTTCTTCTGATGGTGTGGATAGTTTCATAAAGTCCTAGTCATTCCCTAAAACAGCTGGGTGCTGTAGTTTTTTAGCAAATGTTACTCAGAAAAGAGTAATTACTGCATATGTTAGGGACTATTTTTCTGCTGTGGATTAATACACATTTGATGCGCAGGTTTTTACGGCAGCAGGATAGTGTATGTGGGTTCAACTCAAGATAAACTAGTGTCCCTTTTTATTGTAATAAGGGAACATGTCACCCAGTGCAAAGTTGTGGCTCACTGATGTGTTGTTAATGGTTATTGGACAACAGCACATGGGAATAAGCTACTGTACATTAGCCTTTAGCTGTACAGCTAAAGTTTAGTAGGATCAATTCATTGTTGGCTTCAGACTTTTCATGGGATTTATTGACAATAAGAGAAATATAGAATATCATCTTTATCCTTTAAAGTTAAAATTAAGTCTCACGTCTTTTTTTGATTTGGTCAAGTCAAGTCTGATGCTATCAAATTTATGACATGAGTCTGACTCCAGGTCCTGTGACTTGACTCAACACCTTTGTGGTGGAACTAAGACGTTTACTTTGAAGTGTCACCCCAAATGAAATATTATCTAAAATAAGTCCTGAGTGACGGAGTCGTAGCTGCTGCATGATGCAGTTGCTGCTCTTGTTTTAGCTGACTGAGCACAGAGATGAGAGTCGGCCAGCGAGCCATTGTAATTGGTTCTCTCCTCTCTCGTTCGTTCCCTTTGTCTCCTTAGCTCAGCACTGCAGTGTTGTCAGTCCCAGTGGGAGTTGCTCGTGGCTGCACTCCCTCCCACGCACACCAACACACACACACCAACACACACACACACACACACACACACGCATTACTGTGCCCTGGCAAACAGAAATACACAAACACACAAACTCTCAGAAAGGCACCACAATCAATGACACGTGAGGGTGTGTGTGCACCCCACTAGATTCTCACAACCCCTCCTTCCTTTTGCAAACACCATCACTACTAACTCCCACGCATCTCACACACATACACACACACACACTGGCACCAGCAGTAGGCACGTGGCTAAAGTATGTGTGTGGTGCTCATTAGGCGATGGTAGATTCAGGAAGCTTGACTTTAGGCCCTGGGTGAGCCTTCAGGTAAACTACACCTAATAAGCAAGTATGATAGAGACTTGAACGCACACACACATACAAAAGCAAACACACTCTCAGAATAATGTTCATCACCCTATTCATCAGTCAAATGTGGGTGTCAAAGTGAATTAATGTTTACTCACCTGTCAAAAGTCTGGATTAAGTTGCAGGTCTCTCTCTCTCTCTCTCTCTCTCTCTCTCTCTCTCACACACACACACACACACACACACACACACACACACATTTTTTTCTTTTCAATTCATATGATGCTTCATTATTCTCCTGAGATTGTTCACACTGAACAAATGCTGTCAGTTTGCATACATGCTAAAAATCTCACATGCAAACATACACAAAGACAATGCAGGCACACCTATACACACACTTTAACGCACACTTTTTTTCACTCATTAAATGACATTTGGAGAAATTCACCGCAACATGTGTGGAGCGGAGTTACTATTTTCAGCGTGGGAGAGAACTTGCGACTGGCTGTGGTGTATAAGAGAAGCACTCCTCCTTATAGATGCTCTCTGCTGCAGTCTGTGGAAGCAGAGCAGGAATATGGTTAATTTATGAAAGTGACTCGGAGTCAAGAGAAGCTCTTTCCTTTAAAGTGGAAGGATTGTGAGAGAAGGCAGTGGGTGTGAATGTGTCTCGAGCTCCTTTAAAACAACTTTTTCACAACAGCAGTTCATGTAGAGAGAAATAACATGCAGTCAGGTGCATATGGTGGCAAAGATTTGGGGCATCGTTCCCAGTGATGAGCTCATCCTTGGGTGTCAGTGGCCAGCCTGTCCCTGCCTGGAAAAGACTCACCCTTGGTGAGACATTAGCTCATGACCTGGCTTTACTGAGCAGACAAGCAGCACTGAGAAGGATGAAGGAAATCAATTGTGTTTGATGCAACTGAGACAGGTCAAAGGGCAAAGACAAATATCGAAAGAGGAGGAAAGAGAAGGTGCATCATCTTCTCATCTGCATTTTTTGCAAATTAAATCTTACTGTATACAGTGTATGAGAAACCTGATGAACAGAATGTAGAGGTGTGAAGCCTCTTTGCATGACATATAGCTTGTAGAGCAAAGATAAACAAAAGCATGATTGATTTCCTTTGATGATCTTTCGTTGCCCTTTACACCATGATTCATCTTTTCACTGCATAGAAGAAGAATCCACATGAAACAGTGAATCTCTCATAATCTATGCAATATGTGCAGAAAAGAAGAGATTTTTTCGTGTGTAATATTTTTTAGGAGTTTTTTTAAAGATTTAAAATAAGCAACCAAAATAATGAAATATTTTCTCACTGCGTTAGTTTTGCTTGCACTGGCTGTACTATCATCAAACGCACTGCTTTCATTAGAGAGTCAAGTCAAGTTGGAGTGGTTTTTCTCTCTAAAAGGGCTGAAAAGGATTAGCAGAGATTTGTTTTTTTTGTTTTTTTTTAACCAGGTCTTGTTCGGTATACGATCAAAACATGCCCAGTGGACCTCATTAGCAGTCTGAGATAGCAAGTGTATATCATCTCTGACCATCACAAGGGCTTTAAACAGCCTCTCTTGGCTTTCTATTAAAAGTTCTCGGTCTCAAATGTACTCTCTGATTATTCTGAGTAAATAATAAGCATTAAAATGCATATAAACACCAACCCCCATTCATCATATGGTCATCACAGTTGGACACTTTGTTTTGTGGGTGCTTGGTTATATATGATACTTTACTGCATCTGGCTCACTTGGAGGGAAATCCATAATTTATTGACTTTGCGATCATTTTGGCAATTCTCTGAACAATTTAAGAAACAGTCTTATTAATTATTTACTGGCTACATTTGAATTCACAAGAGCAGCAGAGAATCTTTGGGTCTTTTGGGAAACCACAGAATAATTTATGTGCCATTGAGCTATATATTTGAGTGAGAAGAGTTATGTAAGTCAGAGTGTTGCTGCTGTCAGACTGTGTAATGGCACCCTGGAGTCCTACAGCTCTATAAGGAGATATTTTGGCAAACTAGATTTTTGGCTGGACCGCAGGGACCTGCCCTACTGTATTAATGCGAATGTCTGTCCTTGAGTCACTGACTGAGTGATAAAGTTTGGCCGACCAATGGTGTAACTTCATCAATCGCCTCGGCCAGGTGTCGCCATGTGTTTCCACTTCCTGTACCCGTCGTTTCAAATTAAAAGCCCTCTAGCGTTTCATACATTGTCCAGCCATATGTTAGATTTTGAACTAGTCTTGTCTTACTGACTGGATTCAAACCACTGGTGCTTAAATGCTAAGAGTTAAAATAGGCTTTTTTCTGCTTTTGATCTGTTGAATAAAATGCTTTGAGGCAAGTATTAAAAATGCCCTGAAGAGCTCAAACTATCTTTTATACCTTGTGAGCTATTTATATTTAGTCCATGCAATTAAAATCTTTTGAGTGCTCAAGTTAAAACATTCAGGATCAGGTACAGTTCTTGGTGACCATATTGCAGAAAAACAAACACTATTTGATCAAATTTTAAGAGACTGTGGTAAAACTAAAAACAAATCTTGAGAGGAACAACAGAAGAAAATGCATTGTTTACTTCTGCCTGTAAATTGCAGACTGCCCCCAGTTTTTATGCAGCTGGATGCAAAGCTGATTTCACCAATCATTGTTCTGTGTCATTACCGCTGAGTCACCCTTGATTGGGCTTCCGACTGATCCTGATTACAGTGAATACTGCACACTCATTGTTTCCCCTTCTCAATATGAGGCTCAGGCAAACCGACTTGCTTGCTGCATAATGAGAGTTTCATTTCCACTGAATGCTCACCATGGTACACATGCAGCTGAGTGTTATTAAGCAATAGCTTTTAATTTACACAGAGAGTAAGGGTGTTGTTTGTTCCCATTGGATCATCGGGTTCTTACCTTATCTTTTCTAATTGGTTGTGTCTTGATCAATACAGTTTCCGCCAATGTAAATGTAGCCTACTACTGTTGTACTACTGTTTTGTACTAAGTAAAACAGTCCAGCTAACTGATTTTGTTCAATATCTTTCATTAATCCCATGCATTTCATCCAAATGATTGTTCAATTACATGTTATTCATGAGGTACATCATTTTACACACAGATGTACCATACATGTCCTGCAACAAAATAACAGATTCTTTTAAAACTTTCAAACTAACTTTAAGCAGTGAATTTGGGCAATGTCAGATTCCAAAACATTATAAACCAAGAATATGATAACTAGGCCTATTAAAGAGTTCAACAAAATATAACTATACTCAATATAACAACTAAACAAGATGTTAACTGAACAAAGTGACATAACACAATGACACATGAGGGAACATATATATGGTGGCCTCCAAAGCTAAAATTGGGATTAAAGAGTACATCAAAAACAAGCCAAAAAAGTGGGGCATAAAACTTTTTGTTTTAGCGGACTCTAATGGCTAGACGGTGGACTTCAGCATTTATCCAGGAAAGGCCAAAACAGTCAATGGGAGGGGACTGTCCTTCAATGCTGTTGAGTCGCTGGTAAACAAAGAATACCTGGGATCTGGTTATCACATTTATTGTGATAACTTCTACACCAGCCCAGCACTCTTCAGGCACCTCTGGGACCTTGGCATCGGAGCCTGTGGGACCTACAGGGACGGCAGAGTTGGAACCCCAACAACCACGGTGAATGCCCTGACAATGAAATCCCCGAGAGGATCCATACAGTGGATCAGGGATGGAGAACTCCTGTTTGTGAAGTGGATGGACACAAGAGAGGTGTCTGTGTGCTCCACAGTACACACTGTATATTCAGGGGAGACAGTGATGAGAGGGAGGAAAACTGGTGATGGCTATGAGAGGGTTGCAGTTCCAAGACCTACTGCCATGGGGGAGTACAACTACTTCATGGGGGGGGGGGTCTACGTCTCTGACCAGCTGATTGGATACTACTCCACATGCAAAAAGAGCGCAAAATGGTACAAGACAATTTTGTATCACTTTTTTGACATTGCTGCTACAAACAGCTACATCCTGCACAAACAGCTGTGTGCCACTAGAGGTGAGCAGCCCATGACGCACCAGGCTTTCCAGGAGCTCCTCTCTGCTGAGCTGTGTGGAGTGTCCCTGGACCTCTCAGAAGCACCTCAGGAGAGGCAGCAGTGCCATCACACACCTGTAGCAATTGCTACGGGTAAGGATCCTTCCAAGAAGGCCACGGAGGGGCGCAAAAAATGCAAGTTGTGTGGGAGAAACACACCATTCATGTGCAAAGTTTGCAGAGTGCCCCTGTGTGTCATCGTCACACAACCTTGCTCCCTGCTAATAAACATGAGCATATCTTAACTAAAACTGTACATAGTTCTAATTATATTTAGAAATATTTTGTTCATGTTTCTACATTCAGAATGATTTTGGATCAGTATGTTTTGTGTGTTCATTCAAATTTGAAAAAAAAGCCAGTTTTTTGTATTTTTTTAAATTTATGACACAATTTCAATACTTATATCAATCATTATGGTTTATTGACTTACATAACCTTTTAGCTTAGGTTGTACAGATTTTAGGGATATGAAGCATTTTAAGATATTCCGGGAAATTAAATTACAATAAGCATAAATACCAATGTAGGTACTGGGGAAATATTTCTGTTGCAGATGAAACTACTTGCACTCTGCTCATAAAAATGAGCATATCTCAAAAACTAAAAAATGTACATGGTTCAAATAACTTATGAAATGTTAAGAAATGTTTTGTTCATGTTTCTACATTCAGAAATTTATGACACAAATTCAATACCTTTATCAATTATTATGGTTTATTGACTTACATCTTACATACCCTTTTAGCTTAGGTTGTACAGATTCTAGGGATTTGAAGATACTCCAAAAAATAACATCACAGTAAGCAAAAATACCAATGTAGGCACTGGCAGACCATTTGTATTGCAGAGTTCAAAGGGTTAAGGTGCATTACCACCACATACGCCAGCTATGTTAGAATGCATTAATGTTACATAAATAAGGATAGAAGCACCGTTTGTCCAGGAGCTTATCAATATTTCAGCACTGACCAGTAAGGACCTGGATCAACTCACCCTGCTGCTTGCCATGTTGATCCTCACCCATGATGAGGATCCAACGGCAGATCGACTACATCATGCATTTCCAGCATAAGTGATCCGAAGCAGAGGAAGTTATCCATGAAGAGAGTGCTGCTTTCATCTGCCAGTGCTCCATCTGACGAGTGAAAATTCAAATACTCCCAGCATGAGTGAATGTCCAGTGCCCCAGCTCCTGGAAGCCTTGTTTAAAAACAACATTATGGCTCCAGCTAGAGCTTCTCATGAAGAACTGTTTGCCCTATCCTTGAAAAACATCCATATTGAACCCACACCTGCAGGTCCTTCCAATTCCTCTATCCCCAGGAAAATCACAGAGAAAAGGAAACACTGTTCCTGCAACTCTGCTGTACTCCACAAAAGACCACAAGTCTCGGCCCCTGCAGCCAACCCCATGGACCTAGAGGACGACCCCATCTTGGCAGCCTTATCCAGCATCCAGTCATCGCTTGTGGACATGAACTCCAGAATCCAGACCCCGGAGTCTGGTTCAGCACCCTCAGCCCTGTCCATTTTTTCTGGGCCCGCCTTCCTCCTCCTCTATGGTGCCTTCAACTGCAATGCTGAATGATGATGTCACTCCAGCGAGCCTCGATGGCATCACAGTCCCGTGGAGATCGCTGGGAAATGCAACTCCAGTCTCCACCGGGGTTCCTTTCTTTCCCCCTGCTGCAATTTCTCCCAATCCAAGAAGCCAACTCCTAGCAGGTAATGACATCAATCTGATTAAAATCTTGCTGTGCTCTGAGCTAAGTGATAGACGTATTGTTGAGATGTGTCAGTGATGCTTAAGGATAGTGACCAAAAACTCTGACTCTGGCTGAATTTACTGTGGATTTTGGTGTATTCAGGGATGTCATATGCAAAGTTTATCCATTCCGTAGAGCCAAGCTGGACACCTATCTAGCCATCATTTCCAATCTAGCCATGACCTATGGCGGAACACTATTCTACGAATATCATAAGTCATTTCTTGCAAAAGCTGCTATGCTCATCCAGAGGTTCAACCAGAGATTGGACTGGTAAGTAGACATTTCATGGGACATCAAGTTCTGTCCTGCTCAGCCTGTGGTTTCTTCTCTCACTGCCCCAATCTGTGCCCAAGATCTGCATCTATAGGCCAGCCAACTAAGTCTTTCCCAAGCCCCGAACCTGGAGTCTAAGGTGACACCGTTTATGACTCCTATTTGTTATCATTTTAATGAAAATGTGTATAAGTTCTATAATTGTAAATACATCCATGCTTGCAGCTACTGTGGAGACGAGCATCCAAAATCAGTGTGCTTGAGACAAACCCGCCGTGTGAGAAAAGAAAAGAAAAAAATAACGCTATCAGCCCTGGTCAACGTCCCTGAGCTGGGGAAGGCTTTGAAGAACAATCTCAACTGCTGTTTTGTCAATTATATGATTACAGGACTGGTTCAAGGGTTCATAGCTGGTTTGACTTGGTTGCCAAATGTGTAATTTCTTTGCAATAATTTACAATCTGCTTTGAAAGAACCTGAGATAGTCGATGCATTACTGGAAAAAGAGAATAAGAAAGGATTCATGATTGGTCCATTTGATAAATCACCCTTTTCAATGACTCACATCAATCCTATAGGTATAGCTAATCGTAAATATTCCTGAAAAAAACGCCTAATCATTGATTTATCTGCTCCTCACTAATGATGAAGCTCAAAGCATCAATAGTCTCATTCCTTTGGCACCCTTCTCCCTGTCTTATGCTCCTGTTGACGATACCATTAAATTTATAAAGGAAGCAGGTAGGGGCGTGTGGCTAGCCAAGGCAGATATCACAGATGCTTTCAAAGTGATGCCTTTACACTCTTCGCAGTGGCATCTATTTGGTGTTAAATGGAGAGGAAAAATGTATTTCTCAGTTAGGCTCACCTTTGGGTTTTTGCATCAGCCCAAAAATATTTGATACCTTGTCAGAGGCACCTTGCTGGATTCTTCTAAATAACTATAAACTGCCTTTTGTGCTTAATCGCTTAGATTATTTTTTACTAGGGGACTGACCAAATTCAAAGCCAGATCAATGCAGCTCTGCTCTCAAACATACATTGGCAAAATTGGGTATACCTCTATCTAAAGAAAAAACATTAGGCCCTCTTAAGGCTGTAGAATTTCAAGGCATCACCTTAGATAGCAACCTGGTGCAAGCATCCCTGCCTCTTGAAAAATTAAATCGCATTAGAGGGGTCATGAGAAAAGCGCAGGAGATGGTAGCAATTTCAAAAAGAGAATTGCTTTCTTTGCTTGAGCACGTTAATTTTGCAAAGTGTGTTATTCCTCAGGCACACTCTTTTATATCCAGGCTTCTTGACCTCTCCAAATTTGCAGAGAAACTTTATGATATGGTCAGTTTGGATGCAGGCTACAAATCTGACCACTGCTTCCGGTCTTTTCTGTGCGACAAATGGAGTGGCATCTCATTCTTTTATAATGGCAACTTGTAATCTTTGTTATCTTTTAAGTCATATACAGATGCAGCTCCTTCTGTTGGTTTTGGGTTTTTTTTCAATGATCTGTTGTTCACTGATGTATGGCCCAAAGAACTGTCATCCTTGCCAGCTAACGCTTCTTCTACTGGTCATTTTGGGGTCTTTGCTGCTGCTCTCCCTGCTTAGGCTTTCCAGGTAAGCACATGGAAGGGGAAGGAACTCTCAGGACAGAGCCATACTGCCAAATACAATAAATGCTTCAGTCTGCCTACCATTGCTGCTTCCTCTGCAAGCTGCTTGCAGCTGCCTCCACCCCAGCCCTGTACATACTGTGTCTGAATTAAACAATGTAATTTCTGTTATCATTGTTGCCTGCTCTGTTCTGTACGTAGGGTCCTTGCTGCTGCTCTCCCTGCCTTAGGCTTTCAATGTAAGCACATGGAAAGGCAGGGAGGTCCCAGGGGGGTCTTTGCTGCTGCTCTCCCTGCCTTAGGCTTTCCATGTATGCACATGGAAGGGCAGGGAGCTCCTAGAACAGAGTCATACCACTAGATATAACTACTGCAAATGGCAAGAAAAGTTTCTTTTGACTAAAGTGGTCCTGACTGAACCACAGCAACTCAATGACAAAGAAACAAGTGATTAATATAGCAGAACATTGCCTGAGTTAAAATGTGTGTACTTCATATAAAACGATGTAAGGTTACAAGCAAATAAAAGGATTCCAAATCATTCCTGTTAATTGTTTGGGTGTGGTTGACTGCAAATGAAATACACCTGTGTAGGTAGCAAACTAATGAGGTGAGAGACAGTGAAGTGGGTTAATATTACCATGTGTGGCTGTGGCCATCACAGCCAATTTAGCTATAGTAACCTTCTGCAATTGAAACTCAAGAGTCTACAAGTTTTTATTTTAATCAATCACCAACTCATTTCACTGATACACAGATGTCAACCAAGCACTCATCAGATGTGAACAGTTTGTTTTCGATGAAAAAAAAACACACAAACAATGCCTTGGATCTAGCCCGATTATAATTCAAGTCACACTTTGACACTAGCTGCTAGAAATGCCTCAGGCCATTTTAGTTTGTTGGCTACAGTTGCCAAAGGTCAAATCTAAACCAATTTTCTCATTACGGGTGAAATGAAGTCAGTAAGCATCAGCTTTTAATTGATACATGAAGAAGAGCAGTGTAGAGAACATGTATACAGTTCTCTATGCAACTGTCAAATGAAGCCTTTTCTCCCTGGTAAAACAAAATATCTATTTATTTTTAAGGCAAAATAGCCAACTTACAACTTGAAACATGATTTTCTTCTTGTTGCCAGATATACTGCACATGTTAAATGCATGGATTCATAAAACAACCATGATTAAGCTTTATCATCCACCATGGATGTCACTTTAGGAAATTAAACTGCCCCTGTGTTACAGGTGCTGAGGCAAGAACATATACACAGATATGAAGAGTGTGTTTGAGTGTGTGTCTGAGTGTATTTAAGAAATCCAGTTGAATTGAAGCTGTCGGGAAAGATGACACACCACATTAAACGTTCACATACTGTACTGTAATGTGTGGTTTAGACGTAATTCGGATGCCCCTGTCCTCTTCAATCCCCATTGGGGACAATTTGAGAGACAGGAAGAAAGATGGGACTGGGAAGGCAGAAAGGAGTGAGTGGGATGAATTGTGAGATGAGGTAAATGGATGGAGGGAGGGAGAAAGAGAGAGAGAGAGGGAGGAGGAGGAGCCACCACCATCAATTGCTGCAGAAAAATGAGCGAGCAGAGGAAAAGGGGGAGGGCAGAGTGGTGATGACGGGCAGCGAGGGAGCTGGAGAGAAAGAGATGGAAGGAGGGAGGAGGGGAGGGGAGGTGGCATCTGCTCACTGCAGAGCCTTTCATTGATAAAGTAGCGCTGTGTGAGCCAGAGGACTGCAGCTGGACACATCACACACTCTTCATCATGCTCTCATACACACACTTCCTGGGTGTTTGTTTACAGGCTGACGCCACAGGAACGCAATCCCTTCCACTGCACTCAAAACAATACTGAGGACACACTCACACACACACAGTGATATGCTATTATCCGACTGAACATCATCTAAGAGTTTTTTGCTCATCTTCATCCCTTTTTGTGAGTATAGTTTAGTAAAAACAGAGAAGGGACACCTGTAACCGAGGAGCAGTAGTTGGTGGATCTGATCCAGGACCAGATTTTGGAGGAGTCCTTGGATAAAAACAGGCTCAGCTGCATCGGGATCAGAGGAAACAGCCAACGCACCAGCATACTGTAAAGGTAGGAAGGATGCAGGCATGTGCGCATACATTTATACACACATACAGGCAGACACATGCACTTTGGAAGGTTATGTAAACACACTATGCACGTGAATACACTTTTACATGTATGAATAAACTTCACACATATCTCACAGATCACTGAGATGCTTTCCGGGTGCTTCGTGGCTGCTAAGTGTTAAGCTGTAAACAGAGCTGTTACTTCCTCACAGCAACAGGAGCTGGTACCTTCCTCTTCCCTCTCTCTCCATCTTTTTGTGTGAATTATTCTTTCTATCTCTCTCGGACTTTCTCTTATGCTTCTACTCTGTCTTTATATCGATCCTGACACTTAGGTGTTCCTGTAATCTCATTCCTATTACAGCCTCTCTCCCTCGCATTTTGGTCCATCTGCCTCCTCCACCTCCACCTCCTCTCCTTGCTCTCACTCTCCTCCTCGCATCCTCTTTTCGCCACCTCTCTCTATCTCTCTCTCTCTCTCACTCAACACAGAAGCATCTCTCTCATTTGCTGTCCCGCACTTGTCTTGGCAACAGCACCAGTCTTGTCTTCATGCCTTAGACAACTTTCCCTCTCTCTTTCACTCCCTGTCAGTCTGTCCGTCATCCTGGGATCTACAGAGGCAAGCGGAGTGCCGGTGTCGGCCATGAAGCTGGTGAACGGGGGAGGAGGAGGAGGAGGAGGAGGTGGTGGGGGAGTTGGCGGAGGAGGAGGAGGAGGAGGAGTGGGAGGAGGGGGAGAGAAGACTGCCTTTTCCTTTAAGAAGTGCTCTGCCTTTCAGTTTGTCAAGAGGAAGGTGAGTTTGGATGACACACACGCACACACACACACACACACACACACACACACATATTTTGGGATGGGTATATTTGTGAGCATGTGCCTACACATGCACCTACACAACCACAGTGAGAGGTACATGAGCTGAAAGAGGAGGAGGCGTCACAGCCAGAGTGTTCCCTCTCTCTTTCTGTGTGTGTGTGTGTGTGTGTGTGCATGCCAGAGATGATGTCATTGTGGAAGCTAAGCCACGCTAATCGGGCGCAAGATTCGGCTCCCTGCATATCTGTGTTTACTGTGTTGTCTGCATGTGTGTGTGTGTGCTCTAAGACACTGTTGCATTACAGAACCCACAAGTGTCTGATGGGTAAAAATCATGACATCACTGAGCTGGCGAAGGTCCTATAGTTTAGGATGTACTCAGCATATCCTGCATTATACTGCAGTGCTGCCACAAGACTCATTTCCTCTGTTGTGTTAATGGCTTGGATTAAATGGTTATGTTGGTTGGTGTGTTTGTGTGATGAATATGTGTGCTGGCTTTTCCCAAACAAAAGCACAAACCAGGGATTTAATGCACTACTGAATCTGAGGATACATTTGGTAACACTCTCTAATACTTTACCTTATAAAGGGTTTATCAGTTTATTTGTGTGAGTATTTGTGTCCACTCCTGTGATCCTGAAATAATGTGAAAATCTATGTGCCTCCATCTACCAACCCTCTCTTTAAAGTCAATAAAACACAAATGTCAATAATAGCTTTATTAATGGTAAAAATGGTTTATAAATGCTTTATATACTCTGTAATAATCCATTGAAACAAACAACATTTACGCTGCCAGGTTGTGAAAAATCCACATGACTTGTGTACATCCTCTTTTAGCATAACTCGCTTTGTATTTATACTGTCGCCATCTCGTTATCCATCATACAGGAAGACAGCTGAAATGTAGAGTCTGACCACTTTCAGAGCTGCAGTGCATCTGGACCAAAATCAATTTACTGAGATTCTTTCTTATTTCATTATCTTTTCTTTCCCAGCAATCCCTTCTTTGGGAGACAACTTTAATCAAATTACCATCATAATTATACTTTTAACACTAGTATTGATATTATTAATACAATTATTTACATGTCTATTTGAATTTAAATGTTAATGATTCAGTAACCTTAAAGGTAAGCCTGAAAGCTTCATAATATTCAAGTGAGAAACTCGTGACCCTTTAGTAATGACTTGTTCACCATTTGTGAGTGTGTATTATGAGACCCGAGCAGTTATAAATGTTAGTCATCAATGAAGGTTCATGCAGCCCTCATTTTTTAAGTCATCAAAATGAACTGAAGATCTAGCTACAAAGTCTGAGCAAGGTATGCTTGAGAAGGATATACACCAGCTTAAGGAGCCCAAACATATGTACAGTGCACATAAGAAAGTAAAAGCAACAGTGTTTTAACAGAGAGATGATGGACTGGGATGCCCATCACATTACCTTGTGAAATGTTAATGTCATAATGTCACACTGGAACTAAAATTCGAATTACTGCTAAATGAGTCGGCATGATCGAGGGTTTATTGTACAAGAAGCTTCAAAATATGTTGTGATATGAATAAACTTACATTGGGGTTTGTTACACTCAATCAAAACATACCACGCTTGACAAACTGTTCAACTTCTGTTTCCTCACATCTGAATAATTTGCAGCCCGATTTACATTAGATCAAAAGAAAATGGGCTCTGACAGGAAGGAAATGACTAACATTACTTCCAGCCTGTGGAGGAGAGGTGGATTGATGCATTCACTCAATGATCACTGTATTGCTTTGGGAATATGCAGAACATTATTTTTTTCCATTACCCAAACAGTGTAATAAAATAAATTAGATAATAAATTAGGGGTTTATTGCACAGGTCGTTATGTTCAAGTTACCACATTTTCAGCCTTAGGGAGTGAGTATGTCCCAGAATAAAAAAATCAAATAGGCAACAATACCCAATAATTTATGTACTTGATAAATATTCATCGGCTTTACGTTGCTGGGTAGATACTTTTCTAGTCTGGTTGTGTCATAGACTTGTGTTCTTGCTTTGCGGAAGGGTTCTCCAAAGTGTGTGTTGTTATGTGTGTTGGTCTCAGATGGTGTAGAGTATGGTGTGGATCACTGATGACTCGGCTTGTGAATATGGGCAGATTGTGTTAACACCCACACACAAACACACATGCACTCCCACAGGCACATTCTGCTGCAATGAGTCTCCCATGGGAATTTTTTTTTTATTACCACTAATATATAGATTAATATTAATCAGAAATTAAGAGCCTGGGGATCAATCGATCTATCTACCTTTATATATTTAATCTCTCTCTTACTTTTGCATAATTTTGTATGAGCCTGGCTTTCCTCCTATGCTCCACTATAATGAGAGTTAAAAAAAAAAAAAAAAAAGCTTCGAGACATGCATCAGCACACAGCCCCACATCAGAATTAATGCCTGCTGCTGCTCAGGGTTTATTTGTCTCTCTATTTGTGTCTAACTAAGCCAAATCACATAATGAGGGAAAGCAGGAGTCCAGACAGAGGAGTTCAGTATCATACAGATGAGTAAGGGAAATGATGGAAGGAATCATAAAATCAATGGCTCTGTGTGTATAAGTGTGTTTTGTCTGTTGATGTCTGATAAAAAAAGGCAACAGTGAACGTTTCGTTCTCCAAACATGATGCGGTCCAGCTCAAACCTAATGTTTTTTAGACATGTCAATTGGCCAACACAGGAAAATTTTGAAATGCAGTTTTCAGATGCAACATTTTCCCAAAGTTTCACCAACATATGGTCAGCAGTGTTTGATATGTGATGCGTTAAATGACGTAATGTACAGCTTTTCACTGAATTTCAAAGTGGGCAACAAAGAGGAAAAACATGTTGCTACCTCTGTGAGCAATGTGTTTTTGTGCCTGAGGTGAATCTATGTTAAGCTTTGGATGCCGCTTATCATCAGTTTCATCATCAGCAGGACATGTTAAACACGAGGTATGACAGCACACTGTTTGATCCACAAGATAATGCCAAAACAGTTCTCTTGATGCTTTGGATGTGGTGACAACTAACAAAGGAAAAAGTCATCTAATTGGATGACGTCAATCAGATGTGTATTCAGTTCATGCGGGGAAATGCCGTACTATTCGTATTTTTAGGTGTAAGTCACTGGGCTTCTGTGCCAGTCCTACAGTGGCTGGTTTGTTTTTGTGTTGACCTGCTGGAGTGTTTTTCCTTTGGACCCGACATGCCTTGACATGCTGTCTGGCCCTCCTACGACTCAGGCATTCAATCTCAGTGTGAGTGCATGTGTGTGTGTGTCAGAGCTGTCTGGTCTCACACAGGAGTCACACAGGCTACTACCCTGCGGTGTGTGTTTGCTAAACGTTCCACTCACGCAGCGGGATGAGACTTCATGAAGCTTCTCATGAGAATGTTGCTTTTTTCTTTACCCGTCGCTCCCCTTCTGTTTCCCTTGTGTCCCTTTTTCTGTTTCCTCTCCACTTTCGCCACCTCTTCTCCCTCCCCCAAACATAGACACACACACACACACACACACACACAAACACACAAAAACACACACCAGGTTTTACACTTACTGACACTGCTTTTCTGGGAAGTCTTAGTCATTGCTGGAGTGATGTAAGTATGCAGTGTGCTTGCATGTGCCAACTTGATAATCTGTGATATATCACCATTAAACACAACGTCTCACTCATTGTTGACGCCGTATGGCTGCATAATGTGAACATCTGTTAGTGACAAGGATATTAAAGGGGTTTTAATTCTCAATAATTCATCATAATAGCATACATATGGATTGATCTCCCCCTCTATAGGCCAGCTTCCTCTAAGTTTCTGTGAAGTGCTGTTGACAACAAGTCCAGATTTCTAAGAAACTCTCAGACAAGATTAGACAAGATAGACTTTGCTTTCATTCTTCATCATATTTGAGATTACCATTTGTGCTCTGTGGCATCAACATGCGACAGATGTGTGTGCATGTATATCACTTTATGTGCGTTCCCTTTCTGATTTATGTGTTCAAAGTTGGCTATCAGAGCAGAGTAGCAATCTGTGCCTCTTTGAAGTGCACTTCTGTGTGTGCGTGCGTGTGTGTGTGCGCGTGTGTGTCCCACTCAAATTGACATATAATCAGGGATAACATGAGAAACTCCTCTCTCTCTGATCAAAGGTTGCAGCTGGAAGGGTTGACAGCGTGTGTGTGGGTGCATGTGGAGCACCTGTGCAAGCAAGTACACATAAATAATAAGGAGAATGAAAAAAGAGAGAAAACAAAGTAAAAGTGAGATTCAAACTGTTTTTGACGTCAACATATCTTTCCCACGCAGGTGCGAAGATGGATGAGGAATCCCAAGGTAAGTGTGGAGAAGGCCCAGGGAAAAGGCCTCCTCTATCCCTGTCCGAAGTGTCCACTGGCCGAGGACCTGTGCTATGCCCACTTCCCCTCGCCTTACGGCTGCTGCCACTACACTGGCCTACAGGGCTGCCAGTACTACCACCAGGAGCCGTCCTCGCCGTGCCCAGCCAGCGGACATACCAGCGGCCATGACAAGAGCAAGGGCTGCAAGGTAAAGAGCAGGACAAATACAGAGAGAGTGTGTGTGTCCATGAATGTATTTGTGACGCTACTTTGTCAGGAAGTAACACTTTACCATGACATTCTAGTTGGCTGCATCTCTGTGTATCCTTTGTTACCATCACCAGACATACAGTTGTAAGCACAGCCATAGTTGTAATATGCACAGTATTAATTTAAAGGATCATTCCGGTTTATTACTTGGATCTATTTTTTGCAGTTTTTGTACAATTTCTATGGAAAAAGTAGGTCTGAAACATTGAAAATCAGACAGTCAGACTTTATTTGGAGGTGAAACCGAACAGTGGGCTCACCCAAAATGTCTGTAATATTCCATCTTGCACAGGTCAAATGTGTGCATTCACAACTACGGTAAGTGTGATAGTTCAAAGTTGAACCAGGGGGTTGGTTGGTAAACTGTGATGGATGTTTTCAAACAGATTTGGCTACTCTGAGTGGATATAAAGTTACTATTATAGAATTGTGGTCAAAACTACTAAAATAAGACCTGAGATTGCAGTAAGAAGAATGTGACCCATTTCATAATGTGTGCCATTCTCTCACCACAAATCTCCCTCTCCGGCCTGCAGGTGGAAGTGTATCCACCAACTCACTCCATATCAGCCTCCCTCTGTTTGCCCATTAGAGTTCATTGAGAGAAGTCAAAGACGCAAATTAGGTACTTAGAGGACTCTAGACATTGTTCTATTTGCTCCACCACGAGTGCTGTTATGTAACATAAACACAAAGGCAACTAGGGTGTGTTGCAAAGACTCCCTTATTGTTGCTCAACAAGGGCAGGGACGCTTTGACATTTCTTTAACCTCCCCCGTAACTACAGCGATGGCGCAAATAATCTGGTCATAAAAATCAAAAATAAAGACTTGGACTGGATAATTGACAAGGTGCTTGACAGTTCAGATAAAAAACAAATCAAATCACTTTATGAAACTGCAAAAGAACGTCATTCCGCATAATACAGAGAAAGGCTTTATCCATTTTCTTGTGAAGCACTGTGTCTTTATTTCTTGAAGTTGTTTCTAAAAATAAAGACAAACAACTCTGTTAGTGAAATCTAAGTGAATCTAATTGACTACTTTGCCACAAGTTCCAAGGGCACGCCTCCTTTCACAATATGCCACCACTGCAATATTGATTCAATAATAAATGGAGTGCCCTCCTAATTAGTAAAGAGAATATAAAATTCATCAATATAAGACAATATGTCAACAATAAGTCAAGATAAAGCTAGGTTACATCAGCCAAGTTGGCCCCTCCTACCGGCTCATGGTCTTCTCCAGCTGCCTGCTCCACTTCTCTTCCCTCCTCCTCAGCACACATCCTCCGTCCTCCACAGCAGCAGATGTAGTAGCCCTGTTTTCATCACTAGGCGGCACGAAGACTTCGTCATCTGCTTGCAGCTGCTGATAGACATTGCTGCTTGTAGGCTTATTAGTAAAAAAAAAGTCGGGGACCTTCGGCAAAGTTTCACTATACACTTTATTCTGTTAAATTTTTTTTTCTTTTCTGAGCACCGCTAGGATATGAATGCTTCATCTTTCTCTCTGTAAACTCAGCTACAGCTAAACTGAAAGTAGATTAGCCAACATTCCTGAAACCCCACACACGATGCTACAGCTACCAGATGGTGATTAGATGAATTACAAAATGCGGGTATATTTTGTTCTACACTACAGTGTGCTGATCATAGCTATTCAAAGGAAACCTCTGTGACTTCCCTGGTGGTGCAAACATACAATATTATAATTTACAATATATATATTTTAACTTCTCATGTCTCGTGAGGCCCCTGGTCCTCAGTCCAGGTCTTAAACCCCGGTAAGCCTCTGCATAAAGACGCCATTGATCACCGGCTGGTGTTTTTGAAATTAGAGCAAGAGGCAGCTCTTCAGCAGAGAACAGGAATTTTTATGTATTAAAAATTAAGCAAAAACAAATGAAATGAACACCAGTGCATGGAAGGTTGTGCAAAGACAAAATTGTCAACACCCCACACACATGCATCAGCCGGTTCACACTAATGCTGCCGCAGGTGTCCAGGTTGTCCTTGGTTATGTAATCACAATGGCCGTCCCACTGCTTCAATCATCATACCCATCAATTGGTTCCCTGCTTTTTTGTGTGTGTGAGAGTGTGTTCCACCAATCCCACAGACGACAGGAGAGAATGAGTCATTGCTGTCCCAGCAAGACAACGTCACACTGTGCTGTACATGTAAGCATGTGTGTGCAAGCGACTGTGTGCAGGGAGAAACAACATTGAGGTGTGTAAGAATATAAAACAGGACAGGACTGTGTTGTTGTCCATCACTTCGTTCTCTTTCCTGCAGCCATTTTTTTTTCCATTTTGTTTTCATTTTGCTCAGGTTTTCTTCCAGGCTATCCTGTCTCACTCTATCTCTCCATCAATTCCATTTCCTGCCCTCACAACCAATAGATCTGTCACTAATGTCTCAGTAGAGATAACCGGTGTGTGTGTGTGTGTGTGTGTAGAATTAATCTGTGTTAGGGCGAGGTGGGAGCAGGCTAGAGGGTTAAAGAGGAGGGGGCTCAGTGGTGAGTCATACAGTAGGTAGTTTTCACTGCAGAGTGTGTGTGTAGTGAAGTCTATACAAAGTCAATGTAGAGCTAAACAGGACTGACCTACAGTAGCTGTTCATATCTCTCATATGTGGGGTTTTTCACCCATGATTTGACAAATGATTAACAGCATCTAAAGTGGAAGCTTACACAACATACAGTTAAAGTTAGATGCACAACCTAAATATGGACTTTATTTGACTTTGTGTGGCATTGCCAAATACTCCATGACAAAATCCAGCGCACGGACGTCATGTTCTGTACTGTTCTCTGCATGCAGTATCTCGGCACATTCTGTCCAAACACTTCATAACTCAGGCCCCTTAAAGTTGGTTTGCCAAACACTGGCAGAGTGCGACACTTGTTCAACAAATGGAACAGTAACAGAGACATTCCCCCAGCGTGTCAAACACACTGCTCTGTTCTCAAGGAGGCCACCCACGGCCTGACTCAAATGCAAATGAGCAGAGCATCAGTATGACATTTGTCAGCCCATCAAAGTGAACTGTATCAGTTGCTGTCGAACAAGTGTCACTCAGGACTCAGACTTAAGAAAGTGGTGTGGTGATGCTCAGAGACTGCTGTCACATTTAGAGGAGGTGGAGATGAATAAGACACCAGACAATGGCAGACAGTGTCAACTCACTCTTAACTGTACAGAGACAGAGGGGAAGGCCCTGGGGATATTTAGCACGTTGCTCTTTAGTTTTTGCGTTTTTATGGTTGCCTCAAGTGTCTCGATTGTTCAATACTGAATGTCCTGCTTTTGTCCTGCTCACTGTAGCTCTTCTGAATTACACTTATTGTGAGAAGCTTTGGAAATTGTGAATCTGCACTTGGCAGTAACATGTTGTTGTAGTTTGTTGCCAGAGGAGCTACATCTGAACCATAGACTGTATATAAACATGGATGTAGCGAGGTGTGATGTCACCCAATGGTTTGCATTGGAGCCAGTTTGAAGCCCAGATATGGTATATGGTTGGTGCCATCTTTCCAGTTTGGAGCCTGGACCTTCTAAAACAGGAGTGCCCTGCTACCTTGGACTAAAGCAAATACTAGCTTACTGGGAACACCGAGCAGTGCACATTTGGGCTAACATTAGCTACTTTAGCTAAACTGTGCTAACAGGGCAGGTATCGAATCAAGTAACATTAAACTTACTGAAATATTGCGACAATAGTCTGACTCACTGCGAGTCCTGGAGTCGGGAAGAGCAGCAGGTGAGCGACCCTCAGCACACTTATTAGAGGGCCTGAATTTAGTGATTGAGACCATAATGACTCAGTGAAACAAATTATTGACTTTGTTTAAGGAAACATAGCATATCTTATGACTTATATGCTGATGACACACAGCTGTATGTCTCTCTGTCCTCTGATGATCTAAGTCCCATAAACAAGTTGTTGAACCGTATCAACTATACAGTTATTTTTTACAGATGGACAATAATGAGACAGAAATACTTGTAGTGAGCCCCCAAAAACAGAGACAGAAAATATTTTATTATATATGAAGAGAATATATTCACATTAGATTCATTGTTTTTAAAATATATTGAGCAGATCAGGAACCTTGGAGTCATTCTTTATGCTGATTTTAATTCGAAAGTCATATCAATAACACAACTAGGACAGTTTTTTTTTTTTTATCACTTAAAGAATATATCCAAAGTTAGAGGGTTCATATCTCAAGCATATTCTGAAAACAGAAATCTCAAGGCTGCAGCATTCAGAATGCCACACAATGCAATCCTTACATGAACACACAAATAGAAACATATTATACCATATTATTCTTAAATCTCTTCACTGGCTCCCAGTACAGCACAGAATCACCTTCAAAATTCTGCTGATCTATAAAGCACTTAATGGTTTGGCTCCCCAGTATATTACTGACCTGCTCACTGACTACAGTCCAACTGGTAGTTTTCATCTTACTGTACCCAGAATAGGATCCAGGTCTTCAGAGGGAGCTTTTAGTTACTTTGATCCTGCTCTCTGAAACAAACTACCAGATGACCTGAGATCAGTCACTACCATTTACACGTTTAAAAGACAACTTAAAACTTTCTTCTTATGATTTTTTTCAACTGATTCATTTTTTGTGTGTGTGTGTGTGTGTATGTGTGTGCTGATTTGACGTTCATTTTAATTATTGTATTTCTGTATGTTTAAACTTTGCTTTAAGAGTACTTTATTATGTTGATCTATTGCTTTTATGCTGATGTTAAGCACCTTGAACTGTCATTGTGTATGAAAGGTGCCATAAAATAAAATTGACTTGACTTGACTAGTATTTCTAGAGAGAAGTTGACATTTTTTGAATGGGACTCAATTTATTTTTTGGAGCCAGCGTCTGGCATAGCATTTTAAGGTACTCAAGTGGCAACAAATAAAAAAGTTATTAACTCTGCAATATTTATAATAATACAAGGACATTTACCAAAAACCCTCTTACATGCTTCAGTTTTGTGTTGTTCTCTTTTTAAAAAATAGTCTTCCTTGACAGAATGCCCATCATCCCGTCCTCCTATTCATTAAAAATCCACCACAGCACCTTTTTTTCTAATTGCAAAGCATTAAAAATGCAGGCAGCTTAGCTTCACCTTGACCCAGTTCTTTGCATAGCCTCCACCCTGTTGTTAGTTTTGATGAGTCTATCAGAGCCAAATCTAATATAGACCAAGCTTTATGGTACTGGTCTTATTAAACTATGAAATACTACATTTATGACAGCTGCCTTTTTTTCATGGGGTGATTAACACAGAGAAAATAAGGAAGGAGACAAGGATAGGTTTACTGTAAGTAAATGGTTAATCAGGGTGTTTGGAAGAAATCAGAATTAAAAATGGACAAAGAGTAAACAATAATCGCTGTATTGGAAAAATGAGAGCAATCGAGGGATTGGTGGAGCTGAGTGGAAAGACATAACGGAGGAAGCAGCAGTGATAGAGTGAGAGAGAGAGAGAGAGAGAGAGAGAGAGAGAGAGAGAGAGAGAGAGAGATGAGAACAGCTGAGAGGACATTTTTATTAGAAGATAGAGGATGAGGTCAGAGCATCTGCCCCACTGCCTGAGCATGACCAGAAATCAAAAGCATAAATCCTCCTGATAAGAACGTCCTGTACTGTCCCATGTACACACCAACAGACTGTCAGATACTCTACTCACACACACAAAACTAATGCAAATGCAGCCTTTCCACTAATCTCTTACATCAAGCCTGTGCTTTTCTTGATGAAGACTTAATCAAAAATAAAAAGAACACAAACTTTTGCTGACAGCTGGCTGTCCTGACGTTATCTTTTTTGTCATCCAATTTCAGTACTATTGTTATCAAGTCAGATAAAATAGTACACCAAGTGAAACATACAATATCAATGTGATTAGTACAAATAGCAAAATGGCTTTTATATATTTTAGTTTTAAGTCTCATTTCCTTATGGCCTGTGGCCTGTTCTGGGTATGGATCAGGTGATTGTAGTTAATATGTCAGTGTATTCAGTATGGTTTAAACACCAACTTTAACCAGAAAGATCTGACCTGCTCTGGTCTATTAGTGTTGACTGTCCAAAATGCAGTCATGCGGGAGAAAGTAAAAGAGAGGGAAGGATAGAGAGAAAGTTGAGGGAGGAAGGAAGGAAGGCAGGAAGTGAGGCAGAGAAGAAATCCAAGGAGACGAGGGAAGCCAAGCGTGTCTGAGAGGAGAACAGTGATTTTTATCTACTCCCATGCAGCCTGTGAGATGTGGTTGACTATTGATTAGATCTCAGCTGAAAGGAGTGGTACAAGGTAGAGGGCAAAAACTGCATCTGAATTTTTATGCTGAGAAATTAGCTTGAATGCAGGAAAAAGCTTTACCTCATTTGTCAGTGAGGTGAGCTCATCTTGTTCATGTTTTGTGAGCTCTCACGAAAGCTCAATCACACTGTACCTTTTGTCCTCACGCTCAAAAACACCAAGCTCAGATGATCGGTGGGATTTTAAATCATGTGTCTGTTCAATGGGCCCCGCCGATTCATTTTACCGCAGAGAGAAAACAGAGGTAGACGACCTATGACAAATCCACCTCTCTTGTTCTTCCTCAGTGGTGACAAGGCCCTGCAGGCTAAGATCTGTTTTACGAATAATAATACGTCGTGTCTGAGTCAGTGAATGAGGGGAGGCAATGATGGTGAGCTAATTTCATTCAAAGATCTTGTCAAGTGAGTTGTTCACAAGTGCAAATACAATTCAGGTGTTGCATCAAATAATAAAAAA